>NC_054405.1:21991788-22294034 GCF_017976425.1 Toxotes jaculatrix | reverse complement strand
TCTGTAATTGACACAAACAATCAAACCACATGTTCACGAGAGGTGGAAAGGAAGGAAGGAGTATGCTGCAAATAAAATTAGTCTTGTTAAGAATTGTTAAGTGTTGTTGACTTGGAGTTTAAAACAACAGTGTGAGCAAATGTTAGTATACCCACTGTGACTGTGTGTTTGTTTCATGCACAAGATGAGGAGCTCACAAGTGTTAGGTAGAGATACTGTGTATCCCGATCAGCTCTTCTTGCATGGTCATATGAGCCCATACTCACTACTTCAGCAACTCTAGCTGTGCTCCGATTCATCCAGGAAATGAGCAAAGAGGAAAGAGAACTATGTATGAATTGCACATGGAATGGAAACTAACCAGAGATACACAGTCCAGTGGACGCACATGAAAATCACATCATGTGAAACTGCTGACCCAGATTTTGGTATTGGTATGTTGGAAGCTGTGAAGAAGCTGTGTGTTTTTTTTAGTTTGGCCATTTGGCCTGTGTAGCTAAGCCGATGAATTCATTTGGTTGCAACCACAAAGATCTAAATATTATTTTTAATAGCAAGATCTTAAGGAATAACTCAGGTCTGATGTTTGTAGTGATCATTTCTACAGTTATGACGACACTCAGTTCACCAAAGTAACGGCGAGTTTGGGCAATTCTCTTACACTTCACCTTTGTTTTTTTTCTCTTTCAAATAAGTTTAGTACATGAGGATCTGTGTACAACCTCATTTTGCTTGCCCTGTCAGATCTCTGCTCCAGACAAGTAATAACTTCAGCACCTTTAATAACAATAATAATAATGATGATAATAATTGTATTTATTGGCTCCTTTCAAAATGCTGAAAGATGCCTAACAATACAACAAGAACCCTGCAGAAATCTCATGGTTTGTTTGTGCTATGGGCCCGAATGTTACAGTAAGGAATCTAAAATCTGAGCATCAATTTAAATTACTGTTAACATATTAAAATTATTTATTCCTATGGGGCCGACTTAGAAATTCAACAGCAAACATGTTTGAAATCTTACTGCGCTCTTTACCCATGCGAAAAGCCCATTTCTGCCTGTATAATTAGCTGCGCTGCTACAGCAATTTAAGAGCCATGGATTGATTTGTGACCCATTACATAAACTCCGACATCCCTTGGAAGTAAGAGGGAGAGAAGAAGAAACTTGATGGCCTCAGTGAAAGGCTCTTATCAGTGTTTTCATTAGTGCAGTGGCTACTGCTCTGCTGCCCTGACTGGACTGCTGCCATAGCTGTTGGGATTCAGAGAGAGAGAGAGAGGGAGGCTTTTGGTATAAACAGGGCATCTTCCTCAGTTCTTTGTGGCTAGCTGCTGGTTATTAGCTTCATCAAGAAGCACGCTACAACTAATGGAGCTTCAGCAGAGATAGAAGCTGTACTTGAAAACATTCTACCCATATCCCATGCCATCAAGCTGTTCCTTGGAAATGTGTAATAGGGTGAGAACATACGCTCGTGTCGTCACCCTGGTGCAATGCAGGCGTTTGCTGGTTGTGTTACATATTATTAATAGTCGAGGAAGATGCGGGTACGGTTCAAACTGTGAATGTATACTGTGTATATCACACTTTCAGCAGCTCGTAAATCACTCCCTAATTATCCCACCAGGCTATTTTAAGACAAGACCCTTTCCGCAGTCAGTCGGCGTTTACAGCTTTTGCATAGTTCTTCTGCTTTGGAAATTCGACTGTACAATTTGCAGTGATGCATATTTGTAATTACTGGAACCCAATCTGCCGTAGAGGACACAGCATTTAAGCATTTTATTTCCAATGATTATAGTGACACTCGCTGAGCTCTCCTGCATTAAATCAGTTCTAGTTTCTTTATTAGTAACTTTCATCCTGTCTTGGGTTTTGTTGTGTCTTTTCATGTGTCTGAATTGTCAAGCATTATATTTTTCCTGAGTCAGGCCCATAGTATATTGTGTATTTAACTTAAATGGTTTTTGCTGTTAAAGTAAATGAAATGAAAGAACACTTAACTTCCTGATTTCCCCAGGAAGACCTTTGAAATAAGGGAGCTGAGCAGTCCCCTGGTCTCTGACCACCTTTAGCAGAAGTAAAGCACTATTAGGCAGGGTTCTTCACGTCATATTTCACACTATAAATATTCCATTTATTAGAATGCCAATATATCCCTCTTTAACACGACTCAAAGGACTCCCATCGTACTATATCATAATGATTGGACGCTCTGGAAGACTGATTCACTGCCCAAAATGTGGGTACTGCCACAAAGATGAAGATACAGTTTGGCGTATTTTGACCAGAGAGTTCATTATTTATTCTTATGAGTGCTTAAAAAAAGTTCCTTGACATATGGGAAAGAAATAGAGAAATGGAAATATAGAAGAAACAGAGAAAACCAAACTTCATTAGGAAAAGTACTGTAGTGCTTTCATTGTATTATAATAAATGTCCTCTACATTTTATTTGGGAGGACATGGGATGTCTTTGTAGGTCAGGACAGCAAATGCTGTGAGTTGATAAAAGTCCAGATACGCTCGCCTGTCGTTATTCCATTTCCACCCCTCATACCAGAAGCACCTTGAACATTAGAAATTGTATTTGTGTTTATTTATTTTGCACTCACTTTCATACAGCACAGTGTTTTCGACACAGGTTACTGCTGATACCAGTGATATTAGTTGATGGCTTCTGAAATTATATTTCACTTGCTTCTTGGATTGGAGTATTGCACTAATGTTTAATATTTTCTGTGATGGAAGTTAGAAATATAACATCATCTGAATCTGAGCTCTATAAGGAGGAAAGGAAAGTTGAGAGTTCTATAGGTTCAACCCTGTCTCCTTGAAATTATGCATATATATATAACTAAACTGTAACCTGAAATGTAAATGTTTTAAGGCATTTTTTATTTATTTATTTTTAAAAATTGTTTTGTTTGAACGGATGAAGCGCTACATTGATTAATGGCATTGGATCTGCTGGGAGGTGGTTGAGGTGGATGGCTAGTGAGCGTACAGGGTGCAAGATAGACACTACAAGTGGATATTGTACTGCAAAACTGGATATGTTGACACAAAGTAACACCGGCTGTGAACATTTTACTGATATGTTCAGTATCAGTGTTTTTGCGACTTGACAAACACAGAAATTAACATGTCCTCACTGCTGTAACAGAAAACATAATCCGGCCGTAATCATGTTTCCTTCAAAACGTTTTTGCTGTTGCAGTTTGCAGTCGGATATAAATGTAATCGCTCGGAGACAGGGTTGCTAGGTTTAGTGTCATTTTTTATTTAGCTTCCACTGTTACGAATGAATGAAGCATTATGACTAATTTAATGATGATGTTTTTGTCAAACACTTGTCATTAATGTATATAGACGTGCAGGAAATGGCATTTATGGAAAATCGCTTGTGAAATCACAACATATGCCTCGGAGCGTAAATGACAGTGGTGTTGATGCTGTTTTTAAGTTATGAGCTCAGAGCATAACAGAGCCCCCTGACGGCGTGAGCGAATCGATTCCGCAGATGATCAGACACACTGGACAGGAGATGGCTCTAGCCATTCATCATTTAGCCGAAGACAGCCTGTGCCAATTTAACATCATGTCATTTATCATAAACATACGTAGTCTGACTAATGCAAGACAACATAATGACTTTATCAATAACTCATCATCTGTGACCAGTACATCAGAAACACAGTTTGCCTTGTTTTTATGAACAGGGGTCCATTATTTTCAGCACACAGATTACAGCTTGTCAAACAAACGACCTCAATTAGTTGATCGGAACCATGTCTTGTCACTGGAGCGCATGTCACCTCTAGACTGTAATATCTCCCGACAGAATCGACATTAAAATCAGGAGTCTGTCACTGCTGTGTGCCTTCAGTTACCTAAGAAAAGCAGCAACTATATGCTGATGAAATCACAATACAAATGACAATTTACAATTGAGCGAAGTAAGTGCTTGTTTGTTGTGCAGCACATGGTCAAGAAGGAATACTCCGGCGGGACATCTCGTGGTCATACAAATGAGATTTTCAGTCTGAGAGATGGGATCATGGAGCTTCGAGCCATTTGTCATCTCCTTATTTGTACTCTCTGGCTTTCTTCTCAGATAGAGCTATCTGTTAAATTGCAAAGGAAGTGGTCATGCAGCAGAAACAGAAGGTGATGACGGCTGCTTCCTCTAAGCGATGAGATTTCACCAGATTAAAAAAAGCAGTGTGCTGATAATGGAGCAGCGGCTTTGTTCAGCACAGACTGTAGCCAAGCTCTTCTACATGTCCTTAAGGCTTGCTGTTGCTAAGCATCTTGGAGCAAAGGTGTTGCTTTTTTCATTCTCTATTGTCTTTCTTTGTCTTTCTTTGTCTCTTCAGCCATGGCGACTATTGTTGCTCATGCTGAGCGCCTCATTTTTTCTCGTTGTGTACAGCCCAAACAAACCACTGTTGCAGCTGCCAGAGACATTAAACACATCCCCTCCTGTGCACCAAAGCATTTTTCAGCAAGAAGATCTCCCTGACTTCACAAAGCTTTGATGATCTGGCTAAATGTGGAATCGTATGAGTTGCCAACAGAGAGCAACAAAACAGACATTTATTCATATGTGGGTAGAGCACTGGGCTCAGTGCTGAACAAAGTAAAAATGTGTGAAGATCCAAGATTGCACATACAGTGATGCACAATTGCACAAGATGTTTGTTGTCCTTCTCTGTGTCTTGTATTTCAGGTTCTCATGAACACAGTTCATTACGTAGCTGTTGTTTTTATTTAAAGTTTTGTTCATGTCCAGATCTTTACACCCGGACAAACATCTCAGGCAGCAGAACACAGTACAGTTTATACTATATAATGTCTTAAAACATCTGAGCACTGTAGCTTTTAGCAAATGTTACTCATACAGGAGCAAATGGTGCATTTGACGGGGACACAAAATGTCCTCCCTGCTCACTGTAGTAGGTTTTGAAATTTTGTGGTGACATATGCGAGTGAGTGTCAATACGAGCCGGTGACACTGTGTGATAGATGTGAAAATTAACAAAACATCAGTGCATAAGAGCGTCTCTGATTATCACTACAACAGTGTTGCAGGCAAAATGGAAATAAACAAAACCTTTAGTTATCAAAAACCAAAACAAAAATACCATGTGCTCATTAAACTATAATGACTTCAGGCTTTAATAGACTTTGTTCTGTCTTTTATCTCCGCGCTGCTCTCATAGCCATCACCTAAAAAAAAAAAAAAAAATTCTTTCACTTAGGTAATTGGTGTTATTTTTGCAGCTTTTATAATGGCCTAAAATGGCCAATGCACTTTGCTGGAGAATGCTTCTCTGATAATGGACAACAACTCAGACAGGGCAACACTCACACTGTACAGTCTGTCTCTTTACCAACCGCAGCCCCTCCCTCCCTTCCCTCTTACCATCATCCCTCATCCATGTTTTTGTGGGAGGTGGAGCACTGCTGGCTGTGTAGCATCTGTCTCTTCTTAGGTTTGGGATTTTCTTCCTCCCTATCTCTTTCTTTCCTCCCATTGATCCCATTTCTTGTCACGTATCCAGCCCTGCTTATCCCTCACTTGCACAAACACTCCTCCACTTCATATCCTTCCTTCCCTCCATCCCTTAGCAAATTCTACCTGCCTCCTGCCTATCAAGACAGAAGTGATCCCAAGCTTTTCCTGTCAATGTAGAGGGGAGAGAAAAAGACATGAGTTGAACCACAACAACATGTCGCTGGATTAGCAACCCGCAGAACATAAAATGTCAGAACAAAGCTGTTCATTAGTATATTGAGATTCTGCTGCAAAACTAAACACTGGAATTAAACCCTGGAATATATGCATATTTACTTTGGGCTAAAACCGGTTGTTTCATCTATTAACCTGTTAGCTACACATTGCCCTGTGGTTTACAGAACTGCCAATTATTTTAAGTTTGGTAGATTGATTTCCCGCCATCATTATAATCACTCACTCACTTTTCTCACTTTTCTTTACTCAAGTTTATTCACGTTTTGTAGCTGTAAATCTATTATGCTTACTTGTGCTTTTAACCAAACTGTACTCCATGGTGCATTATGTGATAAGTTTGGTAAACTATATGTCAGTTTCTCTGTCTGTCTGGTGATTAGTGATTAGCTTTAATCCCGCTAATTAAGTATTTATAGCATCATAAAGTCCAAAGCAAGCATCTTAGCTTCATTTTTTCTAAACAGCCATACCTGCCAACATTTGAAGTTAGAAAAAATGGAAGATTTGTATGTGATCTGCCAACATGTCCCTAATTACCCCACTAGAGCAGAGCATTGACTCCACAAGGCCTGCCAACTAAACAAGCCTCTCATTTTTTGCCTCCAAGGCCCTAGAATCTGTCCACACTTTGTTCCTTTGGTATCTCAGTTCTGTCTGAGACTAGTTCCATCCTTTGCCAGTCGGCATCAAGCGTCAGCTGAGGGAACATGCTGCTTTAGACTTGTCACTGTAAACTGTCCCAGATACACCCTTGGGCAACAGCATTGTGGCAGGTGCATCTTTCTGTGATGCAGAGGTGTGTTTATGCCCTGTGACTGAGCCTGCTGACCAACGTAGTTCCATCCACTGTGTCTGACATTAAGGTCTGCCCTCCAGACCTTGCTTAAGGCATGAAAGCTCCATGACAAGAGGGAAGTTTCCAGATTTATAGGTACATACGGCTATACCTGTACCCATGTTCGCTTTCTTTCATCGAGTATCATCACTCAGTTGACAGCAGTTGATAGGCTACAGCAAGCACTGGGCCACCAGTGGAACCTCCATTTTTTTTTGTCCCCGAAAGTGAGCGATTTTTAAATTTCCAGGTTGCGCTGGAAAAAAAATAGCACAGGAAGAAATTTTAACAAAATTCATGTGAGCTATGCTTATATTATGCCTCAAGACACTAGCCTCAAGCAGAGAGAGCGAGCTACAGAGGTCTGGTAAGCTTACTTCTTTCTAACCCCGCACCCCCAAGTGTCATCATCATCGTTTCTCTGGAGCCGCAAAAGGTTTCTTTTGCTCCTTTACAAGTTCAACACAGTATACGGCAGTCCCTCAAGAAGCCATTGATTGGTTGGTAGAAACCTTGAAGTGTGAGGAGGATATTTTTTTTTCTTGGCCAGAGAGGCAGATGTGACCAAGACCGAGCTGCTTTTCTCTGCTCGTTAAAGCAGTTTTCACATATTCTCCGGACACTATCCGGAGAATCGAGGCCAGACATTGTCCAGAGTTGCCCTTTCACACATGCAGCACACAACCGGAGTCTGTCCTTGTCAGAAGCGTTGAAAACAGCTTAAGCAACTTTGTGTTGGCCTTCGTTTAAGGTGTAGTGAGTCTTATTGACTAAACATGAATGGAATTTCTGCTTCACGTTATATGAGCAAATTTGTTTTCAGAGTCTGTGTTAAATTGACCCAAACAGCCAATGCTAGCTGTAGTTTGCTGATAATGCATTCACCAACCTTTATGTTTGGAATATATCTGTCTCCATTTCGTCTTCTTCATACGTTCATGATTTGGAGTCATAAAATCTACAGTTCCATCTTAGAGATTTATAAAGTTTTTTTAGTTTTTTTTTTTTAATCCTCAAAATGCAAGCAACTTTTTCAACATTTTCAACTTCTAAATTTTGCTTTGTGTCTTAACACACCTTTAGACATAAACCCAGGCTTTTTCATGCTACTTAACTAGGTTTAATGAAACGAGAGTCTTTTTCACAGAGAATCCATTTTCCACTGTCCCACAGTTTACATCCAGTCCCTCACAAAGGTCGGATAATGAAAATACAGTCAACTGGAAAAAGGTGTATTTCAGTGTGAAAGTGCAGTCAGTCTGAATCACCTGTGCTGGACACCCTGTTGTCAAGGCTGGCTCTGGGATCTGTCTGGAGAAATTTGCCAGTGCTGCAGTTGTGTCTGACATGACAGTTTTCCTCCCAGGGGTTAAGCATCATTCATATTCATGAGAGCAATGTTAGAGAGCTGCTGGGAGCTGAGCACTCTGTGAAACAACTGCAAGGTTTTTTTTTTTTTTAGCCTGGGTCCGTCCTGCTCAACATTTTTGACAGAATGTCATGTCTCTTTTTCCCCACTGATATGTAACCAATTCAAACCCACATATTCCACGTTGAAATTCATGAAAATAATCAACAGCTGAACGACTGCATTTTGAAAGGCCAAATCAATACTTCAGAGCTACCTCAATCTCAGTTTTCATTTTCTGAAGCTGATGTTTCCGGGAGAGAGGCACTTGTAGCAGACATGTTAACTGTAATCCTTGATCTATCAATTTTGTGTCCATCTTGAGAGCTATTTGTTCACTGATGTTCTGTGTCTGTACTACAAACATCACCTGTCTATCAAACACTTTCATGTTAGCTCATGTATGTGTCTGTTTAATGTTATAGATTGAGCATTTAATACTATAGCAGACAAACAATTCTCAGGTACACATAAGGTTTTGATGTGGTCATTTGTTTTACTTCAGGATATGAACACTATAGGATATATTTGTGAACAAAACAAAAAAAAAATCTGGGAAATTTCAGTACCCTCAACCAACTCCTATCCACCCATCCTGTCTGTCCATATAAGATATTTGCATGTCCAATTACAAGGCTGTGCAGCAGCCAGTGCAGGACACCATCCAGGCCTCTGTGGGGGGTGTGGCACTTGAAAAATGAGGTATAATGAGGTATCCACAACAGAGATTTGTAAACAAATTATGTGAATGCTAATCAAGGTTATTTGGCATGGAATGTCAGAAAAAGAATTAGATTTTGGCTCACAGACCGTTAACAGTAATTTGCTGAGGTTGGTTCAGTCTTGGCAATGTTCCACTTTGCTGCAGGTTTCTCTAATTATGTTCTTAAACATCTATAGCATCAGGAGGCCTGTTGGCTGAGTTGCTTAAAGTACAAATCCTGTTACTAGTCCTGCCTAAGCCAAGTCCAGCTTAATCCAGCTGTTTGATGTGTGGTGTCCTCCTTCAAATACAGTCTTTTCTCTTTTTACTGTAGACTGCTAAACAAAGGCAATGACGCCAAACACCAAAAGTCTGAAGCATTGTTGGCAGCCCCTGTCGAGTGCAGTGCTCTTAAATCCCATAATATGAATGTGTTAGATGCAACAATCAACATACTGGGGATTTTGCTGTTCTTAGAACTGTGCCAATATTGGAGCTAAACGTGTGAAAGAAAAAGAAAAGTGTCTTGAAGATGCAGAAAGATCAAAATCATTAAAATCAACAGGGTTTATCTCTTTGGTGCCTGAATATGTTTAGTAAATTTTATAGAAATGTTCATATTTGATATCTTGAGATGAGTTTAAAAATTGTCATTATTGTGGTGTGTCCAAAATGGAAAGTGTTTCAATACCTGGGAAGCATGAATGTCTGTATTATTTGGTGACACTACAGGAAAACTCTGGGGGTCACCATAAGCATTAGCTTCCTTCTGGTGATTACTGCACATGCTCGCCTAAAATTTCAAGGAAATTCGTCCGTCCTTTAAAAAAAAAAAAAAAAAAAAAGCTTTTTCATTCTAAGAAAACAGAGAGCAGACTTTTGCCTTTAAGGCACCATACCTGGGCACAGTATGGTACGCTCAGCTGGAAATGGAAACCCTTAAGAAAAAAGACAGTTTTGTACAAAAAGTTACATCTGGTTTCCTATCAGGGCCACAAACGTCCCAGCAGTGGTACATCTGTGAGCAGTGTACTGCAAAGCTGTCCCCCACTGTTTCCAGGAAATATTACTCATTCTCCATTTACCATTAAGGGGTGAGAAACTCTAAATGGCAGCAATGAACACTTGAGCAGACTGTTGGTCGGTGACAGCTACAGTAACAAGATTCACTGGGTAAGCATATTGAAAAATGACAAGGCAACATTAAAGTGAAATATTTCCTTAATCCTAAGAATGATGACTCATCCTGTGATTCAAAATGGCAACAGAATTCAAAGGGATTTGAGCGTGGTTCCCCAATTATTAAAATTAAAAAAAAAAAAAAAACTAATGTGTGAGATGTTCAAGGCACAGTTGCTATACTAACAGGCCAACCAGGCAGACTGTGGTAGAATTGTGGAATTCAATAATTCAGAGAGAAATTACTCTTCAGAAGGGAAATGTGAATAATTCAGGGTATTATGACTTAAAAGAACCGCATACAGAATGGAGTGGAATTATGATTAATTCAACATCTGGATTAATAGCGTTTCAGTCAGAGCGTCAGTTTACATCGGTGGGTCTGGCTGTCCACTTACCCTTTTCCCACTTACAGAACGGAGAGAAGAAAGGGATTATTTTCAGCGGTAGCCCTTTGCTGCATTTTCGGCTCAGTGCCAGTTCACTTGCTGTGCTGTGTGCCAGCACAAGAAGAAAACAATCTGGTGAGCTCTGAGTCTAGGAGTTTGACTTTTGTGGGTGATGGCACAACATAGCGAGTGCAGTCTGCTGTTAAGCAGTCGAGATAATTGAAGGAGACGCAGCTAGTGTGCTGCCCATAATCACTTGAAAATGTGCAGGGGGATAGATAGTCATCACAGCCAGCTCAGCAAGAGACCTGCTATTCTAGAAGCTGTATATCATGAGGGTAAACACGAAGAAACACTAAATCAGTCATGTGATGAAAATGTACAGAAGAAGGAGAATAAACCTAGAGGTTAGTGAGCAACAAGTATGGCCAGAAGGTCAAAGATTCAAGTCAGCATAATGATCGGAGAGAGTCACTGAGTACCACTCTCCCATCACCAGCTGTCTGAGTTGTATAGTTTTATTTTTCACAGTTTTCTCTCAAACTTTCCTGGTCTTTTTTTTTTAAACCTTTTAATTTTGAAACGAAATACCCTGCATAATGAGGCGTTTTCTCTCTCCCTGTTCCATGTAGGTCAGTTTCACTGACTGACCACTGCGCTCTGACTGGCAACAAGAGAATTGTTCCATTTCCTCACTGTGCGGTTGAGAGTTGACAGATTGAGTGTGACACTTTGGTTTGAAATAGATTCCCAAAGGCCAGAACTGTGCTCAGCTTTATTTGTGTGACTGCCACTAAATATGCAGTGGCAAAAGGACACAGGCACATGAACCGAGTCACAATTTCTAATGCAATGGGATTTTGAAATCTGATAATTAACTTTGCAAATTACTTAGTCATTAATTAGTTTGATGTGTTGATAAAGTGTAGCTTAACTTCATTTACTTCCAAGATATATGAAGAAATGAAATTATCTTAAGAGGTGAAAACTCCAGCAACACCTGCAGCTTAAGGAAGGATTTTGGTTATGAGGCCAACATGTCGACTGTTAACAGGGTATATTAATTAAGGAAATTGTTCGGACAGATCTGGCTAAATGACATCATGTCAAGTATTGATCCTTGAAATGCTCCACAGGTCATTCTTAGAAGTAATATAGATAATAATATAAACAGTAATATGAATAGTAATAGTATGTGATCTAGTGGTTCAAAAGCAGCATTGAGATATGATACCAGAATAGAAATTTGGCCAGAGTCATTAAACATGCGAAATTCACTTTGAACTCCCCCAAATAAAGGCATTTTTTTTTTTTCCATGTTATCGGTCCAAAGGAGACAATGGAGAAATTGAAACACTTACTGACTTAACAGAGATAGTCACACTCTCAGTTGAGCTTTTGACTTGGGTGGCTTTGTGCCATTGCTGTGGGTGTTCATTTCCATGTTGGCTGGATTCTGTTCATATTTTGCTCCTTGCACGGGTTTGTTCACCAGTCATATGGTGGACTGTGATGCCGTGGAAGTTTCTTTCAGTGTTTTGACTCCATCTGTTGCAGTTAACTGTCATAAACCACGCTTCATATTCAGTTTACTGTTGCAAAGACTTTTGACAGTAAGCAGCAAGTCTTGTCAGAATCTAGTCAAGAGCTTCTTATTTTGACCAGAAAGCAGAACCAGAACAATATCAGCAGGCAGACTATATTGTGCTATTTTGGCTCACAGACTAAGTGCATTGATATATCTTTGTCACAACTCATTAACAACAAAAAATTCAGGGAACACTGGAAAAAATATTCACGAACAGAGGGCATATTGTCAGACACTGAAACCGGATAGTGTTGTGTTCTACACAGGTGATAGAATTTGCAGCCTTTGAACGATGAAGAGGCAGCTGACCTGTCTCAGACCTGAGGTCTCGTATTTTAAGACTAATTTGGGTCCTTTCTATCCCTCTTTATGACTCCAATTAACGTGTATACACCCTCTGAAGGTGACATTGAACTTCTGCTTTCAGACCACATGATCATAACACTGACCCTGAATCCTGAAATACTGAATGTAATCTTTCAGAACGCTGCTTAAGTAATATTAAAATGTCTGTGTTCATAATAACCGCAGCACGGCACATGCAAAGGAGCTGCTGACAATGGCTAATTCATCAGCGCTAATTTGTTGTATTAAAGAGAGATTGCCTGCGGTGGTTGTTTCAGCGTTTCCTTTTTCTTTCCATTACCCATTGCTCTTTTCTTCATTTCTCTGCTTTCTCTCTCCACATCCACACTATCTTCCCCATGTCTTATTCAGCTCCTTGCATATGCTTGGCAGACATGCTTGGCTTGACATCTCATCTGAGTAGTGTGAGTTTTCAGCTGAAATACAGGTTCTTAGTACATGTGTATTTATACATATGCATAAACACGCACACACACACACACTGAGAGCACTTTCCCACTCACTTGAATGGTAAGGGGAAAAAAAGCTGTTACTACACCCACTGATGCATTATTAGGACAATACTGTACTGTAGGAAGTAGTACTGTATATTGCTGTCAGAATGGTGAGGAAAAAGGCAAATAACAAAGGAAGACAGACTGGTTGGTCAGGGGTTCATCCTGCAGCAAGATAATGACCAAAAACATTAGAGGAAAAGAACTAGGCGGTGGCTTCAAATGATGGTAGACCGGCACAGTCTCCAGACTTAAAAATCGTGGAGCTGTTGTAGAAATGTCTCCATATTCCCAAATCTCAGCATTCGATAATCACTCTGGTGAATACAATGCTATCAAATCAGCAGAAATAATGGGCAAAACTAGGAAGACAATGAGAGGAAGACTCAGCTTGTAATGAACTGTAATTATCCTTTGAACCTTGTTGAAAAAAAGGACTTCAGCAGTTGTTGTTTTAGGGAAGGGAGAGCGTTATTTCCCTTCCCCGCCCACCTCCTCCCAAGCTATCCAGGGATTCAAACCAGCAGCCTTCCGCTCTGACCTCCAGGCATCCCACATACAGGGCTTCTAGAAAAGACAGGTTTCCTTTGTCTTGACTTTCCTGAGGTTTTCCCCCGCTGAGTGTGTTTGCTCTCATGGTGTGACACACAGTATGCCGTTTCTACACACACCGCATCCCACCATCAATATCCGCTGCTCATCTGGAAAGAAAGTTGAAGGTCTGTGCAATATCTTAGGCCCTCACATTTGCTGAGAAGCAGGCGCTACTCCACAATTGTTTTATCAGAGGAAAATAAATAGCTGTGCTTCCAAAAAAACAAATGAGATTGCCTCAGGGTTCACAATACATTCTCATGCAAAAAAAAGGGTTGGATTTCAAGGTACTATGTTCCTTAGAGGGACAAATGTTTGAGTAACCTTTTCTCTTCATTTATTCTCTTCCCTCACATCCGGTGAGCTTAGTAAGGCTGTTTATCACCTGCAAAAGCCTTCCTCCCACTGTTTTCTGCTTTTTTTTATTTTTGGTTTGTGATGTCGTGGTTGTGTTTGGATAGGATAATGCTGGATTTTCAAAGGTAGTGTTAAAACTGTGACTCAGAATAAACTGAGGAATGTGAATTGTTTCTTCTGCTTGAGTTAAATTAAAACCCAGTCAGATGGAAAATACTCAAAAGCCCAATTTTAGAGATCAGGAGTATTTGAAGCCAAAATAAAACGATGTTACCTAGACAATGCAAACCTCCAACAGGGGAGCACAAGCCTCCATTTTGTTTCTTTTCTTTTCTTTTTTCTGAATCTGAGTTACCATCACAATACATGTGACAGGAAATGCTGTTCTCCTAAGGTCAGCCATTATTTTTGGACATTCCTCTTTTAATTTAATTCATTTATTTATTTATTCATTCTACAGCATTAAAAACAGAATAAATTTATTTATGTTAAGTTTTGGGATCATCTTATTGGGACAGTAAGTTACAGTATCTTGCTCCTGACCAAACTGTTAGACAGACAGACCACACTTTCCCCCTCTGGCCTTTTCAACCTGTGATAGTTGTATTTACAACTTTTTCACCTCTGTCAGTCGTTGTCTGTCAGGTGAGGACTCAGCAACCCTCTTTCTCTCCTGCTTCCTGTTTGTCCATGGGAAACCCTAATGTTTAATGTTTAATAATTGATTTGAGAGATTCAGATTTCCCAGCTATCCTTTAAGCCTTCACCATGTCTGTTACATTGCTTCACCATCTCACCACTGTAGAGGGTTTCTTTGTTTTTGCAATCTTAAACAAAACCATCCTGCTTCGAGACTGGGCCTTTGCTCTGCTGTGGCTTTGTGTAAATGTCCTTAAGTTTCCTTTCTATAATGAATATACTTTGTGTGTTGCCGGTGTTGTCTCATATATAACTATGTGGGGTTTGTTTGTAACTGAACTTCAAATACTATCCCATCAACAATGAAAACAATTGCAGACACAAATGGTTGTGTTTACCTCTGTATATAAAAAAGATGAAATATTTCCTGTGACATATATGTATTTGCTCGCACTGTCTTTGCACCTTCAGTGCACTCCTTTACCTGATCTCCTTGTCTTTTAGATTAGATTTAGCACTTAGTACCTACTTAAAGGTCTCCTTCTGCACTGAAGCTGTAGTGTTGTCCCTCACTTACCAGTCGCTTTGGATAAAAGCATCTGCCAAACGAGTAAATGTAAAATGTAAATGATAAATTTACATTCTCCCTTTGTTTTTCCTCTCTCTCTCTCTGCCTGGATCCACATTGCTGCTTCCTGGCGATTTCTAAACCATCTTTGTGTTGCCTCATCACTCCATGTCTACATAAAGGTAAGAATTCTATGAGCCTTGCCTTCTATTTGTTGCTGCTATAAAGGATACTAACTGGATATGTGAATAAAATAGTCTTGGTTTTGATTCTTTTTGAAAGTAGCTGCTCGGTTAAATCATTATATTGCATTTAAGAAATCCACATGGATTTGTTAAAGTGGAGTCGCATCAACTGTGATTGAACAAGATTAACTTTCCTCTAAAGAAAGACACCAGAGAGCCAGGACTCCTGAGCAATAGTCCTGAGCAATAAGCGTATTACTTCAGACTAGCAGCTTCTACACTCTGCATGAAACCCCAGGACAGAACTGAAAAAGAACTTGTTTTTGAGGCATCCCTGTTATTAAGAAGTGAAATATTCTTAAATGAATTCTGGGAAGGTTTGAAGTTAATCTCTCTAACCCCCAAGCTCCTCCACAGCCATTAGGAATCAGCCATCAGGCTTGCTGCCTTTGAAAACAATCAAAGCTTCTCTTCTGCTTGCGTTGCTGTTGCATTGGCGTTTTTCAAGCTCAAAAACTGAAGAGATTAATTTATCAGGACCGATTATCCTTCTGATGCTGCTGTTTGGGTGAAATTAAATGCATGTGTGAATGGTGGTTCTCATCTAATGCTTTTGATATTAGCTCTTTTTTGAAGATAACAACTTACTTAATGGGAACACCATTCAATTAAAAAAAATCACAGAGTTATGTTACAGCATCAGCCACATCAGACTCAGAGAACATGATTAGCCATCCTCTAAAGCATGAAGTCAGAAGACTCCTGGGATTCATTCTGTGCTTTGTTGCTGAGTCTTTGCTGCTCTTTTCTTTATTCATTCTACATCGAGCTCTACATCTGTGACAGACCGTGGTGCGGGACAAAAAAAAAATCCATGCTTTTGTTTCTAGCTATGAATGGAACTGAATGTGAAATGAAGAGGGAACGCTAAAACAGACAAAACTAAAACGCTAAAGTTGGAGCAGCATCTGTGAATGCAAGAATCAGCGTGATATGCTTTTAAGATACTGTACCCTTAGCTTCGACCTACCACATCTCCGGCATAACTGTGTAATTTGCGGTGGAGGACGACAGGAAGTCATAAACAAAATAACTGAAGCACTTAACTCCCTGTGCCAAGTACAACAGGCTTCCCTTGACTCCAAGTAAACACTTGGAAACAACACAAAGTAAGCACACAGGGTTCATCCCTGTAGTTCATTCCAATTTCATCTGTATTTCCTCTCCTGTTGGATCAGACATCATTATTAAACAAAGCAGATTCAATTAGACAAATGCAGGAATAGGAACCAGGAACACAAACATGAAAAGAAAAACAGAATATTGCTCTCCGTTGTGCCTTATCTCCCAAGAGGGTGCCACTGCAGTCCTGGGTCTAATCTCCTCTTTGTTTTTACTGGCATTGTTTTCCCCTGTGTCCATCAGTCTTTCCTGCTCTAACCATTTATCTCAAATCCAGGTGAATGTTCATAAAACCACCTTAAGCTGTTTAAAGTGGGGACTGGGGGGCACTGACAATGTGGACAAAAAGGCCTTTGGCCCAGCTAAATATCTATGAGCCTCTCTTGACAGAGCTTTGTATTGATTTTCAGAAGGGTCAGCAATGTGTTTGCCATTACCAATCCTGGCACAGGAGTCCGCATTATTCCTCTGCACAATCATAAAAATGTCATTCATGTCAGCTTTCAGGTTATGCTAGCATGATATTAGCAGAGGGAGCAGCCTGCAGTCTGAGGCTGGTTCTTTACATCAGTGTCGAGCTGTAGATTAAAAACCAGCCCGGGATAGACCCCGGAGCAGGGGAGTACAGGGAGAACTTATTAATAAGAAAAAAAACATCCTAAAAAGAATTGTGGGGAAGTTACTCTCCCTAACCCGCAAACTCTACAGCCACCGGGAGGCATCAGGCATGGAGGGACTGATTCGTCTGAAATCGATCAAAGTTGCCTCACTGCTGCACTGTGTTGCACCAGAATCTCCAAAGTTAGAAATCACACAGTCCAGTTATTGCTCTCGGGTGTTTTCGATTGTTTCTGATTGCCGAATCAGCTAAAACATCAAATCCGCGGTCCACACAGGCTATGATGAACAATTGAAAAGGTTTGTGTTTGTATTACACAAGTGCCAGCCACAACACTTGAGAGGTCATGCAGTCCCATGATTGCATCTAACTGTTACAAAGTACTGCTGGCACAACGTGTACTTATACATATTTGATTGTGTGTTGCAGAGTGACAGTGCATTGTGAGGCTGTAGAAGTGGAGCCAGGTTCTTTCTTTTCTTTTTTTTCTTTTTTTTGTGCCAGACAACCCTGCATTTTTATGCTGGAGTCTGTGCATCGTGACCCCCACTGTGTGGTCCGAATGTGGCTATATTTTCTGATGTGATATTAGAGTTGGTCTGAACAGGGCTTTAAGCTGCATTTCCTCTATAGGGCTGCTTTATGACATCTCCAGAAAGTCCAGAGTAAACTGAGAACGTCTTGAAACTGACAGTGATTTGAAAATCGTAGTGCCGTTAAGGAAGTGTTAAGGTATAAACGCAAGCATGTTGTCAACCATGTTTTCTTGATGTCTCAGTTGATAACAGTAAGCTGTCGTAGCTACAGTTTGCTTATCCCACCCAGGCTTCCACTCCTTCGAGCTAATAAGGTTTTTTCGCTTTCAATAACTGACTGACAATAACTAGGGAGCTGACTGACCGACTGACAGGGTGAGTTATGCTGTTGGTTGCAGCTAAAAATACGTGTGCTATTCTTAAGCACATTGATGGATATGGCCCAGATGTTTTTCAGAATAACAGGTAAAACACTGCGTCATTGTGACACAGCACAACATTGAGTTTGACAGCAATCCCCATTTAAAATTGAAATGAAGCCTGAAATTGTTGTTATCATCTTTTACAGCAACACAAAGACTTGTTTCCATGAACAAACTTCCTTTCCTCTGTGGCTCTTAGAGTCGTTCCTCCTCGTCCGATCATCAGCAGATGCTCGGCAGGGTCGTTGATTGGTGTCATGGAAGCAAGCAGTGAGTGCGGACCGTGATGGGGAATTAGCAAATTTCACCAGCAAAAGCAATAGCAAACTCTGTTGTCTGCAGCCTGGCCCCGAAAGGGATAAGTGTCTGTCATCGCCAGCTGACACCTGACCAGTCCTCTCAGAGAAAGCCAAACTGCAGAGTCCAATTAAGAACATCCTGTGCCTGTACTTCAGTCTTATCCTCATCATGCTTCCCTCTCTTCCTTCTCACTCTTCTTTCCTTGTCTTTACCACCTTGTCTCATCTTTCTCTTCCTAAGCTTCCTACATGCTCTTTTCTCTCTCTTTTTCTGTGTCGACTGCTCCTCAGGCTTTCCATCCTTATTCTCACTCTTCTCCCCACCATTTCCCACTTCCCCTTATCATTCACCAACCTTTTCTTCCTCAGTCTTGCTTCTGAGGTCACTTTCACACCTGTAGTCCAGTTCCCTTGTTCCAGACCCAAGAAATAAGTTATACATTAATGCTTTTTAATTCAAATATTTTAAATTTTAATTCTTTAATACAGGAAAGAGACCGGCAGAGGTACAGTGCAGCAGCAGCAGTGCATTAACAGCAGCCACTTTTCATTTCTTTGACAAACCCATTGACCTGTTCCAAAGGCAGATGGAGGCAAAATGACGGCAGTAAATTATAGTGGGATGCTTTTAATTTGCAAGTCTGTTCTCCCTTGGAAAACAGCTCTGTTTATGGAGTATGTGGATCTGCTCTCCTGGTACTGAGCCAATGATTCTGGGTGTCATTTGAACAATTTTAGAGGTGAGAAGAAAGAGACAACTTTTGAGCACTGTAGTTTTTGTTTTAGCTTGATGGCAGCAATCTGGGAGCGCAGCGTTTGTTTGTTATGGTTGAATGTATTTATATCTGCTTTTACAGTGAATACCTTGAATGTAGTGTTTTAACAGGCTCATTGGGAATTTGAAATGGAACCAAAACTTTTTTTTTTACATACAGTTTCAGAATATGAAATATGAAATGGTCCTCACTGTGTCAATCAAGATTGAAATGAGACCTCTGTAACCTGGAATCTGTGAGGTTTCCATTTCCAAATTTCAAAAAGTGACTATAATGATAATAAGAGAATTCCTAGTTGACCCCTGAACTATTAAGAATTAGATAAACTCACTCGCAATCCATGTGCTTGTCAAAAACGTCAAGTCATTCTCAATTAAAATTGCAGAGAAAAGGATTTTAAAATTCAAAAAGGTGGACATAATGTATGGTGAATGTTAGGCTAAAGGCCCTGGAGGCAAATTAGAAAATTATACAAAGCATCTCTAAGTAACTGGGCTGCATACATAATAATAATCTAAACCCAGAGTCTTTTAATTGCTCTGCCTTCATATTTTAGTCCACATTGGACGTTTGATTACATTGTCAGTGTTTTATATCTCAGCAGTTTTCCAGCAGAAGTGGGAGGATGGCACTTTTACATCTGTTGTGATGTATAAAGCATGTATGATACTGTTGATTGAACAAAATAAAAAAGAAAAAAAGAAAAAATGCAATTTGAAAATCAGACCGATACACAGCCAGCATCTACGCATAGTCATATATATTCATCAAATGGTCCACCCATCCTGGGAGGACTAAAATCACCTCGGTTCCTGCAAAGAATAGTCTTATCATCACAAAGTGATGTGCTGTGCACTGTGTAGGTGTTAGCAGCTATTCAGTCATGGGGCCAGACCTGATTTCGTCACTTTGTGATGAAGACAAATGTCTGGCCACATCTAAGTGAACTTAGACTTGTGAATGCAGCTGATAAAGCGTAACGTTCAGGCTTTTCTTGCACTCCCAGCCCATTCTGCAAGCACACTGAAGGAGGGAAGAGATGTTGCTCATCTTCATTATATGTTGAAAGTTTTATGATTTCCTAAACAGTTTGAGGCTTTTACACCTTCTTACCTTACTACTTCACATGTGTGTGGATCCATCTGTTTTTTGTTTTTGTTCACAAGCCAAAACCTTAAAGGAAAACAGGCTTATTCGCTTTCTCACTGAGCATTGAGGAAATTGATTCCACCCCAATGTCTGTGCAGTTAAATGAAATTCTACCGCCAGCTAACTTAGTTTATCAAAGAGACTGGAAGCTGAGGGTAACAGCTAGTCTGGCTCTGTCCAATGGTAACAAAATCTGCCTAACAGCATCTCTAAAGCTCAGTGAATATTCTGTATTTCACTTGTTTCATCCATACAAAAAACAAAGTCTAAAAATGTGGCTTGTATAGCTTTAGCAATATCAAAGTGTAATGACACTGCTGAAATAGGCAGAGTTTCACATCTTTGCGACAAGGTTCTCCCATAGCAACTTAGGACAATGCAAATGACCACTTGTCTATATAACTGGTTTAAACTAAAGCAAACAACAGTGCATAAGAAGAGCCAAGAGATAGAATAGATGTGGCCAAAATATTTCTTTCATGCAAAATGTTGAAAGCAAACTGGAGAACGAAGGCTTAGTATTTTACATAATGCAGCTTCAACACCAGATGTTTAGAAAACATGAGAAAATCCGAGTCAAGTGTCCTTTTGAGTGACATGCTTCGGTTTACTGTCTCCACCTGCCACCATGTTAAGCTGTTTTCCCCCCTGAAGCCCTGCTCATTGCATCCTATTCATAGGATTACTAGAGATGCAGGTGTTTCCATAGCAACTGCAGTGCAGGCAGTGGCAACTGGGCTGTGGTGGCTGTAATGTGTGTGTATGATCGCGTGTGTGGGTGTTTGAGAGTATTTGTGAGAGAAAGACATGGCAAGCGAGGAAAGACAAAAAAAAAAAAAAAAACACTTGAGAGTTTGTGTCCATTTTTACAACTGAGATTAGGTTAATAGCCTATAGCTCTGAGTCTGTTCACACACACACATATACACACTAAATATAATTCAGTATTCAATGCAAGAAAACCGAGTGTGACATCTGATGTAGTTCAACAGGAAGCTGTCTCTAACTGTATGAAAGTGGTGGGCTAACTCTAAGTTTCGATGTTTGTGGATATAGCACTGAATCGTATTCAGTCTGTTAACTTTGTGCGTAATTGCTTTCTTTTGTTGCTACTAACCATTATTGCTCTCCGCCATGTGACCAGTGATGATGACATTACTACTTGCCAGGATTATCCTGAAGAACATGTGGTGTTAATCACCTTAGCAAACAGGCAGTGTGTCTGGAAAGAGGTGTACTCGCTGAGACAATCCTGCTCCTGAAAATGCTGTCGAGGCATACAGGGAATTAGCAGAGGGTGACATCACCATTATGGATAGCAGCTTTATATTGTAACGGTTATACTACAGCTGGTAAATACCACCCTGGTTATAATTGAGCTGGAGAATTATTCTCTGTCTTCTCATTATGTCAGTGTTTTCTTGTTTTTCTTTCTTTTTTTTTCTTTCTTTATTCCTTCAAACAACATTCAGACAGTTGACGAATAAAACTGGAGACGCATAAAAAATGTGGATGTTTCCATACGGGACAGGAGAGATGCTCAGAAACTGTTTAATGAGTATGAAACTGGTGTGAATAATATGCTGCGGCCTTCACCGCTGCCATATCTCAACCCAGCTGAAGATACAGTATGGGAGATTTTGTAGACAGCGCTCTCCATCCCTTCAGAGTTCCATACGCTCAGAGAGTCTGAGCCACTTTATGTGGGCTGTTCCTTTCATTTGACACTTATCTGCACATTCAGATATAGTGCAGACAAACAGCATTGGCAAGCCTTTGGCTACACTCTTCTCAATGATAAAGGCAGATATAGTGTGACAATTTTACGCCACTGCAAAAACTCCTTGGGAGGAGGTCAGTTTGCCCTGATAACCACAGGCAGCATGCTACTTCAATACTGAACGTAGCAGTTCTCCTGCCATCAGACAGTTTATTAAACCTCTACCTCAGTTGTTCCCCACCCTTTACCACATAAGGTTGGTTGTTTAAAATGAGTAGGTACTTACAAGTGACCTTTCATGTCCTAGATAGATAGAAAACAAGGTTAAATCCAGTGACACTAAAACTTTTGTTTTGCTTTTTTACTGACCCCCAGTCACTATAGCTACAATATAGCTGTTTCTTTTTTTTTTTTTTTTTGACTTTTGTCATTTAATGTCACCATTAATCAAAATGACTAAGCTCATTCTGTGAACCATCTGTTTAAAATAACTCACAAAGAATCCCAGAATAGATGCAGCTGTCAACAGTAAATGTTAACAGCACAGATTCAATGAATGTGACATATTCCTGTGCAGTCCAAAACAAGTGACTGATTTTTTTTTTCATATTTTGTATTTACTTCCTCAGGCTATACTATCAAAACAAATGAAGTGCATATATGTGAAATGTATTTGGTAACAGCAGGGAATCAGATATGAGTGAGGCACGTTGTCTCCCCTAGTGAGATGTATGAGGTGGATTCCTCTTGATGTGAGACGGTATCTGCTCCCCACCAGTGGATTTACAACGGGGACTCTCTCAAAGACGCAGAGAGATTAGATGGCCCACCAGCAGATAGAAGCAGCGATAAGTAAAGTAAGGCTCCAGTTTTAACCGCTGCTCTAATTCATTATTAAGGGTTTTGCAGAGTACATGGTTGGATAGAAACTGACAGTAATCACACTGCATATATAGAAGTGTGAATTAGCCTGCGAGGGGCACATTTCAAACTATGTAATCGTGTTATTGGTACAGGGGGATTTTACTGATTTCTACAGAACAGAGCAACAAGGGCACAATCCTGTACTGGATTCCCACCTGTAAACACGGGCAGTAGCATTCAGCGGGGAAACAAACTGGATGCACCTCAACCAGAATTAAACCGGGACTGCTTTTTAGTGTGCACCACCTTGATCCTCTAGAATTTTCTGCCTCACTGCCCAACCCTATCTCGTAGAAATTATATTATAGAAATTATAATACAGAAAGGGGACACTCAGTTGGCAGTTTATGAGATGTACCAAGCTAAAACCAACGGCATTGCACTATATATGGAGGTTATTTGGGCTATGCTCATTGATATGAATGAGGTGGGCAAAATTATAGAAATACCTGTCCACATGACACAATATAATTCAGCAGCACTGCAAATTGCAAGTTCCAAATGGCCATAAAGCTCAATCACTACCCTCTCTTAAACCATCTGAACACAAATTAAACGTTACAACCATCATGAAGGTCACATAACAGTTTTACAATAGTACAAACGTATTGAAGAAAATGCAGTTGTGACCAGGTTACATTCTCAAGGCAACGCAAGTTGCAGATATGTTGATGAACATATCTGTAAAATGTTCACAGACACCATGTTTGTTTTCTCCAGGAGAGTCGAATCAAGGTCATATTCCTTTTCCCAGAGGACAGCCACTTTTAGTCATCATGTAGACACTCCGTGAGCCTCTTTTGAAAACAACATTGTCCTTGAATGTCTGTTGTTGGTGCAAGATCAAAGAACTTTTTTTTCCTTTTTCTCTGCATCAACTCCTCACCTTGTGCTGCTCTATCAGTGTGGAACATCCATCTCATTGTACCTTTCTACCCATCTGTGCAACAAGTGGCATGAATATACCAAAGAGATGGAGAATGTCCAGATCAAGGCCAGGAAGATAACATGTTCATGCCATGCAACATTAATTTGTGCTAAGTGAAATTCCTTAACTATAAACCTTTAACAATTTATTTTCTGCTCTTGAACTGTTTATATTATCAGAAAACCCTTTATGCAGGTAACCACTTAGCTGGCCTTTATCATTCATATTTCTTTATTTTGGCTTTTGACTTGTCTTTAATTCAATACCAATAGAAACAGAAATTTAAAATTTGGTTCTCTGCAACACAAAGATACTCCATTTTGCATTAAGATACCTTTGGATCTTGTTTAAATTACATCAGTGTAAATGGCTTTCAGAAAATATCTTCACCCTTAATAGCTCTACCAAGCACTTCTGAAAGAGTGGGGGTAGGAATATTAGGGCAGTATTAAAGAAATCATTAGGGTAAAAAAAAAAATGATGAATGAACAGAAATCATTTTATAGCAGGTGGTCTGCGTCTCCTTTTCTCTGGTGCTAATACCGACCCAAATCATCACACAGCACTTGTGCCTGGTCAGCTTGAATTTAAGGAAACATTGGACCTCCGATTGTTCAAACACGCAATGCCTATGGAATGTGGTTTCTGTTGGCATTCTGGCTCGGTTTGAGCAATAAATCACAGTGAAGAGGCCGGTGCGCAAAGGCAACAGGGTTAACTACCTGGCTTGCTACATAAAAGGCAGAGTCTGAAGGCCAGAGCTGCTTAGTGAGGAGACCCATTTGGCATCTATTTATCAGGTATCCCCTGAGCAGCTTTTTAGTCATTTGAGTGGGTGTAAAATGGACCAAATGGAAAATTCCACCCACCCTCATATCCACCATTGGAAAGCTGTCTGTGATGTGTAGGGCACCCTAGGAGCCATTTTCTGATGAGTAGTTCTAGTGCACTTTCATGCTTAAGGCATTTCCCTCAGTGTGTCTCGTTTACATGAACCTCGGTTTCTGGTTTCGCAGGATGTCTAATGCATGTAGGAGCGACACCAATGCGAGAGTGATGAAGATAATCAAAGCAACAGAGTGAGAGTTTTCTGTCAGGAAGGGGTGAAACTGGCATCCCTTAGGAACTCAATGGCTTATACTCTTTCTGAAACCCCTCTGAAAATCTCCTCTGATCTGAACTTGTCAAATCCTTGATTCCTTCATGGTTTCTCAAAAGTGTGGGATCTGTAGGTGGTTTTAGCAGCTAGCCTCATACAAAAAGCTGTGGAAGTCCCCCTCAAACACATACGCACACACTCCTCAGTTGAGGAAATCAGTCACTTTACTGAAGTCATAGTATCACGCTCAGAATATATCTATACATCAGTGACTTCTTTTGGTCTGGTTGTGCTAGATTTTGTTCATGGCAAACTGGGGGCTAACAAGAAAGTATAGGTGTTGCTTCTCATTCAGCTCAGCAGCGTTATAATTAGAAAATCATACACAGCTAATATTATATATTTCTACATTTTGGACTCTGAGGTTTTTCTTTTTTTTCTGTTCCCTCAAAGGTCAGTGTTGTCGAGACTGTTTATAAATGGTCAAAAGCATGAATGTGTGCCAGAGCTTACTCAAAGTAAGTCTACATATCAAATCAACAACAAATTTACTGGCCTCACCCGGCTAATCCATGACTCCCTTTAAATGGATTGACTTCAAACTTTCAAAATGTCACTTTTATAAATGCTGATGTGACTGAATCCTAATACCACCCAGCCTAAGAGCTTGACCACATGTGCTAAGCTCCTTTGGTAATGAAATCTTTTAAAAGTTGAAGAAAGAGCTGTTGTTTAAGAACCCAGAACCTTTTGGATCCCTTACAGTTTGCTTAAAGGGCTAAACATGGAAGCCGTTCTGGGTTAAAGATAATAATGATCTCACTGCCTCCAAAACAGCAGTCTCAGCTGTGAGCAGTGTGACTGCAAGCTGTGGTTGGTATGTACACAGGGTTTGTTGGGTTCCTAGCAGAGACAGCATGCTTGACATCTGCTCAACTGGACAACTACGGTTTGATTGCACTAGTGATGTGAAGTCTTCATCAGCTTTCATCAAACACCGTCTATAGGCCATCGGAGACTCATTGAGACATAAGAAGCCATTACTGCAAATTGTTATAATGCTTTTAGCAGAAACATCAGTACTGTAGGTTATTTTGCATAGCCTAGCTGGTGGTTGCTGAGAGGTTTTTATATGACACGTGTAAAAATGAGTGAAACTGCTTAGAATGGAGGTCTTGAGATTGAAGCTTTTGAAATATCTCTTAATCAATCACACTATGAGGCTGATCTGACAAAATACAAAAAGACTCTCGCCTAAGACAATGCGAGGATATGGTTTATGAATATCTCTATACACTTACTCTCTTATTTTAGCAAACAAACTTATTTACAGCTTTATTTTTTATTGTAGCTTGGATTGATTTTTAATGGAGGTATTACAGAGAGTGAAAGTAAATTGCAGCCTCTGACCTTCTTCATTAACATCCCCACAGTGACCGCAGGTGGTGTGGCCATTTTCTGTGACAGTATATATTCTATAAAACATGGAAAGAAATGAAGTTTTTTTTTTTTTTTTTAAATTAAACTTCTCATCTTCGTCTTTTGGAAAATGTCAAATGCCTGCTGGTGATGAATTTGTCACATGGGGTAACCCACTCAAACACAGGACACAGTCATTCTTTATCTCTCAGTTTCATGTCTCTGAACCCACATTCATTAAAGGATTATAAAACAGATAATAGATAGGGCTGAGGGATAGAAAATATTATTGTAATAAGGAATCCATCATGTCTGTGTGCTGTCATCTTGGTGAAGCACCAGTAATGTTTGCCTTAAAGATTTTTTTTTCTTTCTTTTGCATAATTGAAAAACACACAACAAATACAAGCCTAGTGTACACACTATAGGGTCTACAATGTTCTGTCATCCCATAACAACTTACCCTGAAGGCTCTCATTACTTTATTGACACATGAAATTTATTTGAACATGACAGACAGTTCAGGACATATGCTGCAGTATATTGTTTTAATTATGGAAAGACCTTGTAGCCATCCTGAACAAACCTACATTATATAAACTTTTCTCAGTATGGCAGAGGAAGTTTTCATGTTCGTTGGTGCTGTCTCGGTGTCTGTGAGGTTTGTCCAGACAGCAAGTTTATGAAATAATCAAGCATTTAGCATATGGTATAAAAATAAGTCCTCACTGATTGGAAGGTGTAGGTGGATTGTTAGAATATATAAAATTAAATAAATAATAATAAAATATTTGTTAATTATTGTCCTTCGGGGCTGCTTCTTTTGCGAGGCAGAAGTCACTTCCAGTTGCTTCATTTAAGAAGGAACAGTGCACATTTCTTACTGCACATAGCATGTTGAGGGCTTCAAACAGTAATAGACAGTGAATGGGGAGTTCATTACCCAGAAATTCCATGAGGCATATCCTTCTCACTGTATAGTTTTGGTGGTTGTGCTGTAGAGGTGCAGTTCTTTTCAGTGAACATTCTGCATTTTCAATTTGGTTCTTAAATTTTGACTTGTCATTTCCTATATTCCACATAGATCTTCCTCCAGTCTCCACTGATGCTGTTACTTTAATATTACATTTGCCCTTGATTTACCTATTGATTCATTTATCTTCGTTGTTGCGCAGAGGAAATCTCTGCAGAGTTCTGTTTAGCTTTTCACAAGAGGAAAAGAGAAGGTTTTTTAGAAATGACTCCACCATCAAATTGCTGCATATGAGGAATAATAATAATGTGCTTACGTTGTTGTGTTCACGTTTTCTCTGAGGAATGTGACTGTCTCAAAAATAAGAATGTCTTCCTCCCCTAAAGATGGAGGAACTAAGAGACAAGGATAATACTTCAGAAAATATATTTTTTTTCTGCAGCACTTTCTCATATTACGATTTAACTGCATATTAGCACACAGCGACCACTGTGTTGTACTTGAGCTGCTGGATGGAATGTATTGAATTCTGCCCCAGCAGTAATCGATAATATTCTGAGCCTGATATTTTTCATCTCATTACAATACTACAACCTAGACATAAAAGACAGCTTACTTATTACACAGTCTAATATTGTACTGATTGCACATTACGAAAAGGAATCTGTGTTGACCTGGGAACACATTAGCAACACTACACTCCACTACAAAAGGTTAGCTAGTGTGTGTAAATGTCTTTATTTTGAGTGAATGCACCTGACATGTTGATAATGATCATTCAGTGCACAGGAAGACTGCACGTCGAACAGTATAGGTCAAATTGAAGTCGTGAAGACTGTTCACCTTTACTTTCTCTTTCAAATAAAAATGGCTAACCTGATGTTTGTTTAAACCTCATCAGATTGCCTGGCTGCTTCTGTTTCTTGTCCTACTGGGCTCCTAACAATGTCTCAAGATATGTTTTACCCAACCAACCAGACCAGCTCTGCTCCTTTGGGTGATTTAGAGGCTTTAAGAATGAGCCAGTGGCATCTTAGTGGGAATGGGTCAGACTTATATTTAGCAATAGTGCTTTGACAACATATTAAGAATGGAATTCATTTCCTGGTCAAATGAGCTGACTTGGATAAAAATAATGTCTGTTGACTCAGTCTAGAATAACTCGTGTTTATGTGTCAGAGTTTGTGTTTTGTGTTCCTCCTCCCTGCTTTTGAAAGTCCATCCCTCCATTTCAACATCTCATAAAAATGCACGAGGTGTTGTAGCTGCTTTTGCATGCACCACATATTAGCTTTTCATTTTGAGTTTATGAGAATTTATGACCCCTTAAATGGATTAGCTTTATTATCAGAAGAGCCACAAGTCAGAGGGACCATGGTTTATGCATTCTGTATCCATCCTCATAATATTTCTCTTCCAGCTATTGCAGACCAGAATAGCTTAAAGCAAATGAACACCATCCACACTTTTTTCCTTTCTTTTTTTTCTAATTTAATGCCCATCAAAGAGAAAACTTTGGCCAAGGCACCGAGGTTTTTTGGGGACAAGACCAAAGAAAACCACACAACAAAGAAGTCAGCCTCCTAAATAACAAACCAAACTGCTTCAGTCTATCAAAGTGTGTTTTGGTGGTTTTAAGTTTCTTCTCATCCTGCCTCTTTGAAATGTAAACCTTGTCAAAAGTGGGTGCATATGGTAGGGCATGTTCATGTCTGGAGGGAGTAACCGATTTAAGAGCACAAAAATTAATTTCCCTTTTGTTTCATATGCATACATACATAATTGGTGTAGGAGGTTGCCATAGAAACCACTATAACTCAGATTAATTCCTGACAGCGGTCGCAGTCAAAATAAATGGCTTGGGGAATTGGGGCGCGCTCCACATAACCAGAGAACTGGGGTAAATTTAGCTGCCCTCAGAGAAGAGGGAGCTGCTTGAAACTGAACCTAAAACTGAGGGAAGCAATGAGCATTCATTCGCTGCGTAAAAAAAAGTGTTGGTAACTTGTGCATTGGTCTGCTAACAGGGAGACAGCTACAGCCAGATTACTGTCCATAAAAGACGGCATCAAATTTAGGCTCCACTATACAATATGCTGTTATCAGTAAAGTAGAGATATTGGACCTCCGTGCTCAGTGATAGATGGAGACAGAAAAACTGTGCTTTGAGCAGAAATGTTTCATTTGAGTTCACAATCTCTGTAAAGCAAAAACAAAACTACACACATGCACTTTACTGAGATGCTGAAAATTTGTCTATATCAATCTTTCTCCTCTTTAGCCTTTCCAGAGTGTCCAAAATGACTCTGGGTTCATCCTCTGTAAATGTGAATAGTTTTTGATATATTTTTTAAGGCTTCTTGTCCTAGTTGTCTTAAAAGCTGTGTTTTTCAAAGTTTGGTCTTTTATTTAGATACTTAAAATGCTGTTTACATTTTCCTGATATGCAGCCTTTTGTGGCTGTGACATAATGACTGCTCTCTCTTACAAGAGGGGTGTTGTTAAAATGCAGCAAAACTGAGACTGGGATGCCGTTAGGCGTGAAAGATGTGTGACTTTGACACCAGAGACTGTGGCATCTTGTTACAACAGTCAATGTTGGTGACCACAGCCTTTTCCTAATCTTAACATTGTTTTAGTTGCCTAAACCTAGCCGAACTTTGTCAGGTAATCCAGTTTCATTTTCTGTAAGGCACATGGTTTCCTAGTGCTGATTCAATTACTGTACCTCCTACCAGCTTCTCCTGATTCATTGTGTTGCAGACAGTCCTTACTCGCTCTTTGTAGCAGTGGTTGTGGGTCACTCAGTCTGTTGGAGCTGTTAACCTACATAAAGAGAATCCATTGGTTTAGCTTTCACTGTAAAGTGTTGTTGTCTTGTGGTTTAAATTCTTTGCTGACGCTCCTCTGCCCCGGCAACAATAAGATCATGAAAGGGACATTTTTACATTACACCCTTCCAATAAAGGGTGGTGTCTAAAAGCCAGTTCGTATCCATGACCAACTGCATTCTCTACCACCTTGCACAAATGTATTGTAGTGTTGGTTTATGGGAAATCGTTGTTACTGGGTTGTAGACTACAAAACAGAACAAAGGCAGAGAGCGCGGAGGGACACAACATGTGGATGAAATGCTGTCCGGCTAAATTGAGCTCCAGGTTGTGCTTATGTAGACTGCCCCTCTCAAATCTTGGCTGCTTTTACTATGTACATCTGGACCCATGGGAGCCTCCCTTTGTTTCTGTGGCCAGAGGAAGACAATAGATACTCCGGGTAAAGCACACTAGCAAAGGTCTCTGTTTACCATGACAAAGCTGAGGGCCACGCAATGGTCGCCACTGCCACAGGCAAAGCAGCCCGCCAATATATAAATCCTTCAACTGAACACACATACACAGCTTGTGTGTACAAACACATGCGCATAAACATACACACAAACACAAACCAAAAAGAAAAATACAGAAACACACACACACACACATAACCCGCTCTGAAACACACCACCCACAGCTGACCACAGCTATGCAGCACACAGGATGAGAAACTGGAAGCATTTGGGAAGTTGCAAACACTGTTTCTTTTGTTTCTGTCTGTTTTTCTTCACATAACATTTTTAGCAAGTCTTTTGCAAGCAGTGCAAAATTGAAATCATCAAAGTTTTCACATTTCTCTTGCTGCTGAAACCTTTTTCAGCACTGGGGAGGCTCCTTTGAGTCACATCTTACTGTATGTTGGCTGATACCATCTCCTGCACCCCTCCTTATCCTTTCGCCATGTCGAAGGGTTTCTTGACATGAACATCCATGCCATTTTGTACTTGTAAAAATCAGGCCAAAGAGCTTGAACTAAGAGCACAGGAGGTTTTAATTTCCTTATCCAGAGCCTTCTGTTTTACCCTCCTATCGCTGGAATCTTAGTCCTCCTCTTATAGCAGTCATGTGTGGTTTGTGGCAAGACAAAGGGAAACCAAAATCAAACTCACACTAGTCTAAATGCACTGGATCATTTAATGCAATATGCACTGCACACATTACTAAGATTCCAAGATTTAAATTGTTTTATTTTCATGTTCTTTTTTTTTTTTTATAGCTAAGCTAAATCTAATAATACTGATAGTGCTTAAACGTTGTCAAGATTAGGTCCTATTTACCATAGTTTGTGGATGATCCTTGGATGTGATTGGACTGGGGCAAATGATTCCCAGTTGATAACCAATTAAAGTGAACCTTGGGACCTCAAACAAACTTGCTTTACAGGGTATTAACAAGAAAATAAATTCCCAGTAGTTGTTATAGTCTTTTTCTGTGATTGCCTATTAAATCAGCTACCTTCAGAATGGAATATTTCCCTTTGCATTCTGGGTAAGGTGAATGCAAGATTAGGGTTTTGGTAAAATTTTAATAAAGTAAACACATCCTGTCTCGTACTTCAAGCCAATGTCAACTTTTTGAATTATTAATGAAGCCCATGATCTTTCCCTTACCTTAACCAAGTGCTGTGAGTGCTTAAACATAACCATAGAAAGTTGTATCGTGCTTCAGTTCCTGTGAGTGGCTATTGTTGGAAGACAAATGAAATATATTTTTCATAATTCTTTGCTTTGAACAGTGCTAAGCTTTAAGCTCTCATTTTGCTGCTCACAGTAAGCAGAGCTTTAGCGTCTCTAGATGTTTGCAATATTATCATGAAATTACAAGCGAATGCCAGTTCTTGGGTTCTTCTAATAACACTTATTCTGAAAGGCATTAAAATGTGGCTTCAAAGGCGTGCTGACAAATGTAGAATTTTATATATATATATATGTGTATATGTACACACTATGTATTTATCGTTTCATTTGTACAAGTTTACACCGTGACTTCACAGCATAGGATGATAGCAGTTGTTTCTCACATGCGGTGCAGAAGATGGTGATTTTTAGGCCAGCTGGAGTGGAAGCCTGTTTACCCCTTTAGAAATGATCTGAGCTGAAAAACAACATTAACAAACCAGGAAGAAGGAACAGTTTTAGGCCACGGAAGTGCTCTGGCTTACTGATGAAAGAGTATTAAAAAGTCATGGAATTTTTACATCTCTGTAGGTTTTTCTTCCATCCTACCATATAGACATAAGAATATATATTTTATTTTCACTACCACGTGCTACATTTAAACATCTCTGCTTTGGTATGTTGCTGAGAATGCTAGAAAATATGGTAATTAAAACTAATTTGATCCTTTTCAAAAAAGTCCAGCTACCCCTTGAAGGCTTGCTGCATACCAACGGTTACATTTATCAGAATCTTCCCTCCCATGAGGATAAGCGGCCAGATAGTGTGTTGCTGGCTGCTTTGTTGATAACACTGGACAGGAGAGACAGCCAGGGTCGGCACTCTAGGCTGCAAACAGCAGATTGAGGAGATGAGGCAGGTAGCAGCAGAACAGTTGGCTTCAGGGGCAAAGGAGGGCACTCCTATTTAAAATGTTGCTTCAGTGCTTCGCTTTCTGCATTCTAAGATGTTAGTTGGGGGCTGTGTCTGTGCATGTAGGTGTGTATTTTTGTGCATATATTATTCAGTATAGATATACCAAAATTATATGTCCGCTATAGAAAATATGGATTTAGCGTTCTCACATTTTAGTCAACAATATGTGCCCTCCAGCTAACTGCTAACCCACTGCTTTCTGGAGAAAGAAAAATAAAAAGTTGTCACCAAGCTTAAATGCCATATGCCTCCACATCCTTACTTTCAACAGTAACACTGTTGCCCGATATAAACCACGATCTGCTTAATCGTCCAATGTAATTCCCAGGATATAGGACCGCAGAAGCACCGGAGAACACTGTCAGCAATACAATCCCCTGTTCTGTTTGTATGGAAGACTCACACTTCAGGAGACAGCTGAACTCACAGTTTTAGTCTTAATGATGCCCCAGCTCTCATCCAACAGATCTAACTGAGAATCTTCCGATACTGAGAATGGAACTTAAATCAAATCACTCTTTAGGCGAGTAATTGATGAAATCTTCACTTGTTAGAATGACAGTTACACTTGCATGGTTCTTATCTTCTCCTCTTTTTGCAAAAGCATATAGTGATGAAATTCAGCAGCAAAGCATGGTTGAAATAAATCATGATGAGCCATCCCTATATATTAGTCAGAACCACCATATGTGCTTTCTCATGTGGGAACCAGAGTCAGCCTAGTTCTGGCTGCTTGTCCTCATTTTTCAAGGGCAAGGTATTTTTTCACACCAGCACCAGTGGGCTGCAGTCACCACTTCTCTCCTTCTTCTTTCTTTGTCTATTGCTGTTCCTCACTCTTTCCTCCGTTCCTCTTTTATGGCACTGGCTCTGTCTTCCCTCGCTGCCGTCTTATGTACATACATTATTTAACAATCTAAGGAGTGAAAATGCTATAATAGAGTGTCTCAGCATCTAGCTGGACCACAGAGACATGTTATTTCTACCAATCTCCTTCGCCCCATTCAGATGGTTAAATAATGTATGTGTTAGCGGCACATCCACTCTGTTGGATGCAGGGAGTTGCAGATGGGAATCATCAGTATGCCAAGTGTGTCATTAGGATGACACCATCCACTGACAGATTGCGGATTTCGGACGAATTTCACCATGGGGTAGTTGCAGTGAAAATGAGATAGGGTGGGATAGAGAGGTGGTACAGGAGTCTGATTTCATTTGCTGTCTACCACTCCCCTCTCCTTGAGCTTGTATTCCTTATCTTGTGTGTATTTATTGAATCCTTGAAAGTAAAAGTTCAGATGTTGCAGCTCACTCAGATCTTTATTTTTCCCTTTAAACAATCAGATTTATTCTCCAGCATCGCTGTAGAGGAATGGCATGCCTTCACCTCATTTCACAGAAACCCTTTGATATTCCTGTCACCACCCACTGTTTATCCCAACTCATGGTGACTTTATGCACTTTTCAGCAAATTAGCAAAAATTTTCGTCGATCCCCTGCCCCCAAACAGCTGCATTGTGCTGCAATCAAAAGGATATAACTTCCATAGAAAATTCACACAATATGCACTTGTATTGCCAAAAGACTGTGAATTACAGCCTAAGTCCAAGTCTTTTTATCAGTAAGAATACACTGGGGGTAATGCTGAGCTCGACTCTCCTCATTAATATTCATGATTTCACTGGAGTCATTGTGTTTACTGTAACAAACAGACCGAAGGGCAGGCGTAAGTGTCTTATATAGTATATGACATAACGGAGAAGCAGGTAAAACATTACTGCACCCGATCAAGGCCACGTTGGTCGTGTGACAAATAACTTTGTCAACATATTTAGTGTGACATGAACCTGCTGCTTTTGTTGATGGTGTTGTTGTGCTGCTTATGTGGCTCACCTCACTTTACTGACTGCAACCCTTCCTGACATTATGCAGCCTGGGGTGGTGGGCCACTGATGCAGGCCGTTAAAATGTTTGCTGGAATAGTCTGAACTGTTGCTCTACAGTTTTAAATCAAACTTCTTAACCTTCCCCCAGCGTTCACTTGGCAGTGACATCAGTCCATCTGTTAAGTATGCAGCGAGCATACTAAGTGCATATGCACATTTTGTTAATTACTGTTATTATTTATCCATTGTCTCCAATTATTACCTCGAGCAACAGGTGTAGAGCATTCACTGCCACTGCTGTGGCCTTTGACTGAAGAATGGAGCCATTAATACTAAACACAGTAATTTAACGAGGAGCGGGAATAACTAATCACATCACTTATTTTAGTGCCGTGATGAATCATGCTCCAGAGAAGGCTCTTCATTTCAATCAATTAAAATTAGGTCTCAGAGAATAAGGGGAGCATTTTTTTAATTACATCTATGATTTTCAAAGGATTGAGTGATAATTTTGTGGTAAAGCTGGTATATGGCAGTCAACACTCTAACTATATATTAATATCAGTATTGGTGGTATTGTAAAGTTAAAACTGAAGCTTCACTGATCCCTAAAAAGCCATCAGTGAGTGAATGTATGAATGGACATTCGTCATTTTAAATGTACAAAATAACTTTATCAATAGTGCCCAGTAGTGATAAAATGAATTTGGCATTTTGACCATGCCAAGAATAACTTAAGTAACTCATTGTTTTTCCAAAGAGACTGGAAGAAACTGGTATAAACAAGGTATAAATTAGTTTAATATCAGTCTAACCCACCTTAAAGCTTCCTTGAAGGACTTTGTTGTCCTGTGTGGGGACACTGGACTCAGTTTAACCTCCTTAATGAGGTGTGGTAACCTGATGGAAACAAGGCTGGCCTTGAAAAGGTTAATTAGATTAGTAGATTAATGTCTGATGGGTTTTTTTCTTTTTTCTTTTTTTTAATTACGCAACACCTCTCTGTAATATTGAAGAAATTTGAGAACATACTGGAAAGTGCTACCATCATCCGATTGAAAAGGGCATTAAAGGGAAAAAAAAAACCGGGCACTATATTTCCCTTCTGCATTAGAATACAACCAAGCCACAGGAAACACTGCATTTCCAGCAGAGGCGAGAGCTATCAACTGTTTAATCGATGGTTCTCTGGCCTTTGTTGACGATGACAAGTGTCAGATCAGGTGTCCTTTTGAGGAAGATTTATTCCAGAAAGAATTGGACAGCGAAATCCAATTAAAATGGAATCTGTCAGGAGCAAAATCTCTTTAGATTGAATATGGGGATTCAGACCGACTCCCTCTCCCTCCATATCTCAGACTTGCCAGATAACTTGCAGATCACACATTTTCCTCACCAGACACCCGAGCAAACCATCTATTCTCTGTGTGCAGCCTTCCAACCCATTTATAGGTTGAGTCAAATGCCCAGCAGCGATCCACTGAAGTTCAAACACCAGATTCTACAGCCAGCTGTAGGAGTTGCATTTCCAGTGTTCATAATCATGTTTAAACCAGACAAATTTATTGGGTAACAGTGAGGGTGGAATGTTTCAGGGGGTGGGGGTCGGGGGGGTTGAGAACGAGGAAATATGAGCAAAATGCACTTAAAGCACTGTTATAAATTAGTTATCATATTTTTCATGGTGAATACATATTCCACTTGTACATACTCCACACTATGTTGTCAGCGTAAGTGGAGTTTATTTTAAGGCAGAGGCATTCTAGGAGAAAATCTCTGGATAATAATGATGGGAATAAAGTGCTGCGGCCACACTGATTACACAAAAGTTAAGTACAGCTGCATGGCTAATGAAGTTGACATGGCGCTAATGCTCTTGATACAGTTCCATTCAGTTCAGTTGTCAATGGTGTAACAAGCTTAAGTTCATCACAGTGCTGTATTCAACAGACAAATTCAAAACCTTTGAACTGCCTCAGTGACGGATGCATTGACTCCACGTATTGTGAATGGTCAGTACGGACACTATACAGAGGCATTATAATCTTGATGTTTTATGGTGCTCTGTGGAAAGTGACACTTGGTGACACACTTTAGAATAGTAACGAGATCAGCGCTGGTTGCTGTGTCCCATTTCTTTTTAAAACACTTTGAAAGATTATCATGTAATTCCTCTGCAAAACCAAATGGATGACTGAAATCCTCTTCAGTCCTCCTCTCACCGACCTCAGCTCTACATGTTGGACTGGACATGTTGTGCTTTAGAGGACTAACTGTGCACCTTTGAAATTCACCACCTCTTTTGCCATTGCTTTTTCAGATTTAGTATTTTTCTTGTGAGGATTTACACATTTGCAACATGCATACATGGACTTAGAGAAGGATGTAAACATGGATATAAAAAAGGGTGTTTGCCTTTTCTGTGAAAGCAATGAGATTATGATACAGGAGCAGCGTGTGACTTGATAATGTAGTATGAGTATATGTAGTGGAGTATTTGTTAAAGTTTTGTTCAGTCACTTGAAACAAAACTTTTAGTCATTTGGGGATTGCTTTAAAGCAACAATAAAAAACTGCACTGTAATGTACAGACAGTACATTATTTTAGGTTTCATCTCCAAATTTTAAAGAAAGGTTTTTTTTGTAACTTAGATTATTTTCTCCCCTTTTTAAATTACATATATATTCTAAAATGCATGTTTTGTCGTGTGTGTTTTGGGTGCTTTGGTATGCCCAGCCACACATTGCTGAAGTTATCTGTCTACCTGCATGTCTGGGTGGCTGCGTTGTCTTTTTTTTCTGTCTGATTATGAAAACAGATTGATTATCTGTTCATAGTTGCTGCAAATCAATTCAACTGACTCAAAAGCAACTTCAAATGACTGACTAGATTTGCGAAACTGTGACAAACCCATTTTTGTGATAAATGCATTTTTTTTTTGCAAATCTGTAAACATCCTCCATCATCTGTTCATTCATTTATATATTGTGTGCGTTTAAATCATCACAAGCAAATTACTAAATTCAACAACAAAGTGTACTTTCTAAAGAAAATGCCAAAGTGATTTGTGGGTTTAGAGTTCATTTTTCTCACAGCTGAAAGCAAACAATGACAACAAGCACGCTGTCAACCTTCACAGGTGCACAATTAGTTCTCAAAAGCACATTTACACCCCAAGGTTATCAATGAATTATTGAGTATTTACACAACAAAAATAGCAATTTTCATTTGGTGACACAGTTGTTTTTGATTTGTTTTAAATTGTTGAATCTCAGTTTTGAAAAGGGCGTTTGATCCAATATCTAAGAGCAGCAGTGACATGTCTTGCTGTTTCCCCCTTGATTCTCAATATTTTTTTTCTGGTGCCTTATCATTTTATTATTAGTCTCTCAGTAGGCTAGAAGAATAACAAGGGGGGATCAAATGCAAATGACTTACAATATTTAGGAAGAAATTACATGGTAATAGAGGAAGAGTTTGCTGATTAAACTCCATTAAAGTGCATCAGCTTCACAAAATGCAGACCCATGAAGCAAGGAGATAGAACAGGATCCCCCCAGAGTCTATGTGCTGCTGCTGGTGAAAAGGCGACAAGTGGATAATGGGACGGAGCGTTGCACAATACTTTGTCTTAAAGATATTGTATTTAAAGAGCAGCATTTAACAAACAATACATTTGTAGAAAGTGGGAAGAAATTTGACTGTGAAATGTGGTGATGTGAAATTTGTGAATGAGAGGCTCTTTGACCGAGTGTGAAAGTAGAACTGTAGTAAGACTGATTCTCTGTAGTGATGAATACAACTTTATACTCTGCAAACAGTCTTATATGGCTTATAGTTTGACCTCCAGATTTCACATTCCCATTGAGCAGGCATTGTGAGCAATAAGTACTTAGAGGTCATATCAGAAAAGCCCCAGCACTTTGAAGAAGTTGTCCTTAAGAGGAATGGTAATCACATGGACCAGAGTGATATTTTTAATATTTTCTTATATTTTTATGTGGCCTTTCAAAAAAGGTCAGTAGGGTGCATCCTGTCCAAAGGGGCGTGGCAGGGTCTCTGTACAATAGAGTTCCAAAGTTCATGTGTGCATCAGGGTGGCACAGTGATTAGGGAAACTGAAAGCCCCTTTGAGCAGGACCAGGACCATGAATGCTGCTGTGTGGCAGACAAAGCTTTGACCTTCCTGCGGAGGCAGGCGAGTGAAAAGAAGAATTTCTCCTGCAGATCAGTGCCTCACACAAAATACAGCATAGAGTGCTCATTATCAGCGCTCACCTGATCCCCTACACGGAGAAGAATCAGACTGAACATGAATTCGCTCAGAAAAAAACAAGAAGTGACGGCAAGAATCGTCTGAGCTTTGTTCCGTAACTTTGATTCACAAAGCCTTTAAAAGAGCAGCATAGCATTAGCAAAATACCACACTAGCACAGAAGGCAATTATTGATATAACAGCTTTATCGATGATGAATATATTAGCAGACAAACCAATATTGCTTTATAGCTACTAGATTAATCGTTTTTTCCACGTTGAGTTGAGAGATTGTCTTTCAGCATCTAATCTGCTTTATAACTTTATACAGCAGCAAAGTTTGTGTCCCTCTATTTTCCAGCAGGACACAAGGTTTTCAATACATAAATACATTAATGAATATGAAAGACAGAGGAGACAGTTGGTCTATAAGGGATTAAAAAACAAAACATGGCAATGGGACATTTTGATGCCTGTGTTTTTCTTCATATAGAGTCAACAGCAAAGTCTGAAATTAATCAAGACATATAACATTTTTTTTCACACATTTCATTATTGTTCTTTATATTTAATTTCTAGCTTGTGACTGAATCTGTATGCAGGAGCACACTCTCTCTACTGTCTCACATGGTGGCCTGTTTGATGTTTGCTGTTGTCTTTGATTGAGATTACAAATGCGCTGTGGGAGCTCAGCCCAAGTTGAGAGGAGGATTAAGGTCCCCCCTTTTGTAGCTGAAGGATATCCAAGTTGCAGCTGTGTGTGAGTGATAGACAGTGTCTCAGTTGCGTCGAGTCGTCTTTCAGGGGATCGGTATCATCGCTCTGCTGCGTGATAGACAGTAAAGGCTTCAGGAAAGGTTACAAGAAAGTTCTGTAGCTGACTCTCAGATGTACCCTGGTGATGTGTATAAATGCTTACAGATGAATGTCCTTTTGTTTGTGGAAGAGCTGTCAGTTAAAGCTTTAATCACAGCAAGCAGTGCATGGTCAAATGGAAAGGCTCAAGAGGAATAAATTAACAAGCCACTCTCAATTATGTAAAAGAGTTTTATTCTATCTCAAGTGTGGAGTCCCCATCAATTATAAATCCAGAACCACATCCCAGCGGTTATGGTTTCTGTTTCTTAATATCTACTCCGACTCCTTATTATATCATCCTCTGGTATGCAAATGAGAGTTTCTTTGGTATGCGTTTACATCTATGGGGGTATGATTGTGAATGTGCCTCTGGAGAGCAGGAAGTGTCTCTGGTCCTGTGAGGAATGGTGTGTGGAATAAGCACAGAACCGACCAGAGGCTGTAAAGCGATTGCAAAAGATTCAATTGGATTTAAGGTTAGCCTCTGTTCATGGATCCTGCCATATCCAATCCTCACTGCAGGCTCACTTTGATTCAGTGGGCTATATAAGCTGAGGTGCCTGTGCCATGGACACAAGGCTCATGTTATCCTCCCTCCTCCACCTCAGGTCCAACTACTCCATTCACACGTATGCAAGCCACCCCCACTTTTTTTTTTTTTTAGAAGTCCTACGTTTAGCATATTTAAACACCCATATATCACTGTCAGATTAATTGCAATACCTCTGTATAATTACCCGTAACAAATGAGAACATGCCTGAGAGTATTTCTCACACCAGGGGTATTGTTATTGCTAGTGTTTCTCTAAATTAAGATCACTCGCTACGAACCACATTGCTTCGTGCTGCAAAGAAAACATTGCTACTTGCTCTCCTCCTCCTGCCGGGTCTTGCTCTGGGTGTGTTTGTTTTAAATATTAAGAAGAGGGATAACAGGCTAGCTATTCTATCTGCATTCTAATTATGAACCAGGAAGCACAAACTGTTGGACTGGAACAACAGCACCTCTCTCCTGTTTTGTGTTGTAAAGCGAAAGCATTTATAGATTTTTATGACTGATCGTATCTACTTTATTTTGTTTTGTTGCTGGGATCAGTTAACTTTTTCATGACCATCGAAGAAGAACTGTGTGTCAAACAACCTGTAGAGCTTTGCAGGAAGCCGATGTCCCCATTCTTAATCCCGCCTACAAAGCCTTGATCAACCAGTTGTTTGTCTCACATAGGAAACAGCAGGCAGTTAACACAATGCCAGATCTATTTGAATCGCTGAACAAATCAGAGATTAGTGCAGCAATTCAGAGGCCTGGAACCAGGATGCGATTTTCAGTTTTTCACATTGTTTTTCATTCAATATGTGAAAACCTTTTTTTTTTTTTTTTTTTTGGCGGATATACACAAATCTGAGTTGTTTGCAATCAAAAACAAGAATAGCTAGTGACCCTCTTTCCCTGTTTTTATCCCTACCATACCACCCACCACCAACAATGCTGACGTTAACATCACCCAACCCAAATGTCTCTTGCCTTGCATGGCTCATTATCAGGCAATAGAAATACAAAATTGAAAAGGAAGTAATCGAGCCAAAAGACCAGACCCTAATAACAGAGGGCCATCCACTTCATGATTGTGTTAGTCTGATAATAGTGAAATCTCTAATGGAGGTCAGCTCCCCCTCTCTGAGAAACACAAGATCAACCTGACTCATTTTCTCCCCTTCCATGCTTTTATGGTCTGTAGAAAATACTGTCCTCATCTGGCAGGGTGACAGAATTAATTCTGCCAGTGTGAAAAGCTTTTGTACAGGTCACTCTCTTCTTATTTACTAGTCTTCATTTGGGTCAGTTGTTTAATAGTATGCACTTTTGGAAGCTGATGATTCTCTAAGATTAAAGTTTCCCTTAAGTTGTGGTTATGACAGGAACTTTTAAATGGGTCTCATAGCGCTATATCTTGCCTATCGTGTTTTAAGACTGCTGCTAAAAAATTGATCCCAGATTTGTACATTATCTGTCAACTCGTTGTGTAAACATTTAAGTTTGACATGTATCTATAGAACGGTGTTTTGGAATTAGAGAAGGCGATAACTACTCGACCCTGGATTCAGGGGGCTCTCAGAGGTGCCTTGAGGGGAAGCTATGACTGACTCCATTTCAGAAAGTTTATCTTAACCACTTGCTGCCAAAAATGCCTCTCGGGTCATTTAGCCACTGTCAACAATTCAGATGAGGCTGCTGGCCCATGAAGGATAAAACCACAGCAGCTCCTCAGACACTCAGTGTGTGAGGAAAGCTTTTAGTCCAAAGATTCTTGAAAGCCAGTAAGGTCAGAGTTTTAAATAATATCTGTTTTGGATCATCATTTATCTCCTTTGCTCATATGGAGGAATGTTAAACAGTCTTCTTCAATAAGGGCTCACAGGCCACAGCTTTTGTTTTCCCATGAGTGTTAATCTAGAGTGGATTATTTTAATTAATTAAAACAATTAAAACTGATTGTGCAGTTCTGGGGAGCTTTAGTAGTAAATAAAATGGGGCAACTCCAAACTTGTGAAGAGTATCACAGCCAGTGTAGGCCTGGATATTTATCTGTATAATTTATTGCAGGTATCTATACAGCTTTTATCCAAGGCAAAACATAACCTGTAAAGAAAGCAGTCTTGGAGCCCTAAGCAAAAAAAAAAAAAACAAAACAAACAAAAAAAAAACGTTTATAGAACAAGCTACAGCACAGGGTGCTCTGTTTCGCCATACACTGGATTGATTTGGGATTTATTCAAAGTTTCTTCATTGCCGCAAATAGCAGAAGTAAGCAAAGTGTGGTCATGATTCAGTAAAAGCTAAATAGAATGTGATGAGAAAGGATGAAATCTCAGTTGCACGTACCGGTTGTGTTTCCCCTGACATGTAGAAATATTCTTGCGAAAAGTTTGCCGTAAAAAGAACAAGACCTTAATGTAGTTTAGATGATATAAGCTGACTGCTGCTGTGCTTGGTATATTAGTTTCTCTGCCATTAGTATGCCAGAGAGTATTCTGTAGCTCTGCAGTCATTATCAGTTTGGTGAGATGCAGGGCCACCTCAGGGTCAGAAAAAGAAGAGGGTGGGGGGTAGCGGTTAGGCCCTTTTGGCCTCATTAGTTCATTAGGGTGCAGACAAGCAGTTTCACTCACATTGGCCTTTGAGCATACAGAGAGAATACATGAAAAAAATTGGATTCATGGTAGAACTGAAATAAAACTTGGATGGGAAATGTAGACCCGCTCTCTGTCACTGCCTGACTATATTTCCATTTACGCATCAAGTGAATTTTACATACAAACTTGAATTTGCTTCTTGGATGTCAAACTCAAACAGTACTTTTTCCAGCAGCACTGTACTATCTCTGAAGCCTCAGCTTTTCCACTTTTAATGGTGCTTTAGTGCTGATTCGTTCTTTCAGAAACCACTGCTTCAAAAGATTATGTCCGTTGTGTGTGTTCTTGGAGCAAGCATTTCTAAGGATTCCCTTTTCTTTTTTTCTTTAGTCGTCAGGTCTCTGCACAGGAATCAAGAGCTAACACCTTTTTTAATTTGCAGCAAAGTATAAATGATGCAAATAATAAATAAAGCAAATGCTTAGTGAGACAAAAAGGCACGTCACTTCATACCTTAGTAGGATTGTTTTTTCTTAGTTTGAAAAAAGGCAGCAAGTTGCCAGCAGTCACCACAGCAGTTTGGTTTTATCCCTGGTACAGCTGAGCCTAGGAGTTATTTTAGCAAATGTTAGAGCCAGCACAGACAAGAACAGCCAGGCTGACTTCCTGCATGTACATATGTTTGGAAATACTATATGAAGTTGGTGGTAAATAATCAACAAGTGAATACAAAATGAAGCAAGGAGGCAGTAATTTCATTTTTAGGAAGCGAGTTTGTCGTCATTTGAATTTCTGTCTTTCTCTTTTGTGGGGTTAATGTGATTATTGTTTGGCTGAAAAAAAATAATTTCCAGCCCTACAACATTACCTAAAACATACTACATTCTCTTCTTCCACATTATGACTTGGCCTCAGGTGTATTTCTGTTAATTATAATGTGCCAGGGGATTTGACCTTGTGACAGAAAGACCCTGCAGGAGGTTAATTGGTAGGAACTGAGGCATATTCAGGTCAGACCTGGTTCAGATTACTCAGAAGTACTTTTCATGATCTTCTTTAGCTGAGAAGTGTAATGAGTGGGGATCGTGAAAGAAAAGATAATAAAAGAGCCAACTTTTTAACACTGACCGGCTGCATGCCACTGTTTGATTTTTTTCTAATTGGGTAATGACCACCAGTCTCGTATATCATGCAGGTCACAACAAAATAAAAATAACTTGCAATTACTGATTTGGCACTGCAAGCTGCACTGCTTTATAATGCTGATGCCAGTGTTGGTCAGGGTGTTTGGCTGTCCATCCAACATTTTGGTCTAGAGAAAGATACTCTGGGCCAGACTGTAATTGAAATTTTGTATGGCTTCAGGTTCCCAGAGGAGGATTCCTAAATTTGGTCACCCCATATTTTACTCCGGCACTGCAATCAGTTCAAAATTTCTCTCCAACCAACATTTGGTCTCATGAGATACGTGAGGTGCAATAAAGGCAGGATTTCCTTGAAATTTAATGAAGTCATTCATGGTCCTGAATAGCTAACGAGTGAACCTTCTGCACTTTTTCTCGAGCAACCCGCCAGAATGTTCACTTATGCAAAAGAAATATTACATTCATGCTCATCAAAGGAGGATCTATTTCCATTCTGGATCCTTCAAAAGCTTTCATCATGTACCAGCACATTTCCCACCGAACTCTCGGTCTTGTTCACAAAATGTCTCCTAATGCACTGGGCAGAGTGCCATGGAATTTCCTGAGCATAATCTTGCTCCTCAGAAGATGAACCTTTGTGTTTTAAAATACCCCCTGTCCTTCCTTTTAACGTTGCCCTTAGGACAGGTGCTTTAGATCTTTAGTCTCACTGCCGACAAATCACTTTACTGCGGGGCATGATGAATACTGCAGCTTGTAGCAGAGCTTTAGATCTTTGCTTTATGTTTTATAATCTTTAGTCATTCCGCCCTTTACCCTGACTGGTTTTACATGTAATCTGTTCACAGCCAGATTTCATGCTGTAGCTGTTTCTTTCTCCTCTGCTGCCCTTTTCAGCCTCTTAGCCTTTTGTGTAGCACCCTCTCTAGGTTTAGTAATTAGGTGCTGTCAAAATGAGAAGGCTCAAATTAGTCTGAGTAAAGAAGGACATTTCACTGTTTTGCCTCTGTTCAATATCCAGATATTAATAATGGCAGAAGAGGAGCAGCTATTGGAAATGCATCTGGGAGTTGTTTATCTGGAGAACATGAGGTGAGACAGCACATATTTGATTAATAGAGGAAGCTGAGCATTAGGCTTTAGGAAGTAGCCCATGTCACACCATAGTTAGTTTCAAACTTTTTACACTGTGAGGTCAGTGGAAATAAAAGCACTTAAAACTGCTGATTTCTGCACCTCACATCTGTGCTCTTCCAGATTCACTCCTCTTCCCTGGTAATGTGCTTGGATGACAACTGAAGTGGTAGCGGGTTGGGGGAATGATGGCAACAACCATAATCCTGACGAAGCTGTGGTCGTGAATGACTGAAAGATGTGAAGAGAAGGAGCTTAGTAGCTGACACGTCTATGTCAATATGATTAAGGCCTGACACCCACACACGCACAGCACATGGAAACGGCTGCTTAGTGCTTTGTGCAGTGTCTCAGGGTACAGCAGGTTAATGATAAGTGGTGGAGACAGTTTGGAATGTGCCTCTGAAAGGCTAATTTATCTGACTCTGAAACACAAATTGGAAACATAATGCTCAAAGTAAGTTCTGTTAGGAGGCTGAATGTAACAGCTGTTATGTATATTCACTGTTTACCTGCAAATTCATTTCCACTTTAAGTGCAGATGGGCTTGAAGGATTTCTATGGGTAAGATGCTACTACTCCTGCTAATATTTTATTATCAGTACTACTGATGTTACTAATGCAACTCCAACTCCATGTGACTTTATATGGATACAAACACAAGACGCATTATATGTGAACACACACAAGTGGAACCCAACAAAGTCACATTCAGTTTTTCTACATGATGAAATACATGTACAGGCCTGAATGTTTGGTGTGTGTGTGGAGTGAGGGGGGGATTTACTGAGATTGTATTTAAATACAAGACAAATGGCAAAAAGGAAGTAATAATAACAGTCCATAATGTTTTTGTGTAGAGATCAAACTGAGAGTAACAACCTTCCCTGTGTAAGGTGTAGTGATAGTGGCTTGTTGGTGTTTGTGCAGTGCTGTAAAGGATGTAGTGGAGGCTTTGAAAATGCCCGCTAGAATTCTTATTGAAGGTTGTGGAGAAGTTTCTGTAAGTCTTTAAGGGTTAGAGAGAGGTTAGAGGGAGAGCTCGGGTGTGGGTCTGTGAAGTCCGTGGAGACATCCTACTCGTGATATCAGGCAATACAAGCGCGCTTGACGTGACTTGACTGACAAAGCTTTGAGATGGGAGGAAGCGGCTTTGGTTACATCTGACACTCACACTTTATTAGTGATTGACACTTGGTTTTTCTGTGTGGTCTTTGTAAACCTTGTCTGCCCCGAATTCCAAGTTGAAGAAGCAATTTATTTGATTTTAATTATGAGATTAGTATTTTTGAGGGCAACATCACTGTAAGTGTTAAAATATTTGAAGGTTGGAGGGTTGCTAGTTGAAATTCCTGATCAGGGGGAGTAACCTTTCCTATCACATCTATCTTCTCTTTGACATCAGCATCAATGAATTTACAATATATGCTTCAGTGCCCCCTTGTTACAGGCCGTGTGAGGCGAATACTTGCATTAGAAAATCCCATTGGATTCCAAGAATAGATCCTGCACAGCTCACTTCACGTGCTCTGAGAGATGGTTTTCTTCGACTTCTCAAATTCAGCAAGATAAATCGCATTTTGAAGAGCAGCTTAACATGGCTCAGTTTAATATGGCATACCACAGAACAACAAGTTTTCAAATGGAGCCTGGGCCTTCTTTCAGTTTTCCCCATCTTTCACCCCTTTCAGCCTGTCAATGGCAAAAATGCTCCATAATATTCATACAAAATGGAATAGCATCAATTTAAGATCAAAATTGCCTCATAATGTCTCGAAAATTCATTTCAGCATTACCTCCTACTTACTGCCTGTGGGGAATTAAGGAGGAACCTGTCTACCCAATTTTCTAAGAGATGGAAAAATGAGATTTCTTTGGGAAAATGGGTTTCCTGTTGCAAAGAGAGGGTAACACTAGGTGACTGATTTGTTCTTAGACCTTGCTCAGGTCTTTGTCCTCATTGCTAACATCTTGATATTTTGTCAGGCCACGGTGATTTATGAGCAGCGGCCCTTCACAATCAAATCCACATACACAGCAAGAAAAGTGAACCTTAGATGCGAAATATGTGTCTTCTGCTGTAAGTCCTCAGAGAGTTGCTTTCTGAGTGTATGTGCTGGTGATGTATGCATCCCAGTGTGGTCCTACACAGAGCTGTCAGCCCCTGCATAGTGTGTGCTTGCTCCATCATGACTTGCATGTTAAGCACCCACAGCTGACTGTTGTAGCCTTCTTGTAATGGAGCCAGTCACCACCGGCTGCCAGGCTTCAATTAGGCATGCAAACCTCCTGATCCAAGACGGGAAAGAAGCTGCCTCAAACTTCAGGTTTTCCCCAGCAGAGCCGACTGCTTCTTGTTTGTGTACTTCACAAACTCGCGCATCCTAAAATGAAGTAATGATGGCCATGTGGCCTGTATAAATATTTGTGCTCTTACATAATTTGGAATTAAAGAACTCTGCGGTTAAGATGCTAAAAGCCTATTTACAGTAGCAGGCTGTAAAATCCATAATCCTCTCGCCAGAGAATGGTCAGTGCTCATATCTTCACTCTGTGGTTTTGGTCATTGTTACTAAAACCTCACAGGCGTATTTGCTTCAAAGTATGGAGGGATTATCAGTAAATTAATACACCATTGCTAATATCGCTTCTGAGCTTACCATGGGTAGCTCTGAATGTGCTCTTCCATCTAAGTTCTTTCCTGACTTTGTCAAATTAATATCTTGAATAATCAGTCTTCTTGGAAAGCTATTAACTGGGCACATGGGGTATGCATGTGATCATGTGAGCATATGGATGTACTGTATATGTGAGTAAGGGAGTGTTAATTGATACTTTTCCATTCCTTGAGCTTTTATAAAAGCTCTTTCCTCTCTTAGTTTATGGCAGAATAATATCAGTGTAATTTAATTTTGATCCTATTACCCTAAATGCTTATGAACAGTGAGTTTAAAATTTTAATAGGCGAAATGTTGAAAAATTGAAAAATAAATTAGCTGGTTGCAGTTTCATTGTTTTCATATGAATCTCTCGTTTTACTTAAAACCTGCAAGGTGATTTTATTTTTATAAAGCAGTAACAAGAATCTAAGGTGGTAAGGTTCAAATGTTCTGTTATTGTGCTGCTTTATGTTTGGAGGAAATGTAATTGCTGCCTGACTTTATGAACTCAATATTTCTACAAAAATACTCAGTTTATGTCTAATTGTGATCCAAAAAAACATAATTCATGTGCCACATAATTACATGTGGCACGTTTGTTGGGTGTATTTACTCCTGTAAATGAGTTACATATGTAGTTTTTAGGACACAGGGTTTTGTAAGGAGATATTAATGAGCAAATGGTACCTGTGAGGAGAAAATGCTGGTAAAGGTAACTGTGGGATACCGTACTCCATGTGGATACAGTGAAATAACTTTTGTTGTCTTGGGTTGCTGTGGCTTCTAATTGTCTCTGTGGATAGTTTCAAGGAACAACCTGTCTGTTTTTTTTTTTACCAGAAAAAAAGAACAGGGTGCACTAAGGTTTGAGGGTGGAAACTGTCATCTCTGGTTATGCAGTTGTGCTGCCCTCAAAAGCTGGAAATACAAGGGGACATGGCACCGAAAGTCTACAGAGAGCGAAAGGCAGACTGGAGTTTTATTTAGAGGCAGAGCTGCTGTGCAGACAGAAATATTCTCAGTGGGTGAGTTAAAGTACCACAGGTGAACCAGATAACCCAAATTTATCCGAGGTTTCTAAGGTTAGCTGCTTGTCCTAGCTGATTTTCCAAGTTCAAGCTAGCCTATAGCCCTGGTTCAGGATGTTAGCTTGACTGCGTGTCAGTAGCGCCCTCTCAGGGATGATCACAACATGCTGCTTCAGTTTCAATTTCCAACATTAGTACAGCATTCACCTCTGCCCACTGCTCAAATTAGCGGGAGCTAGGTCACTCTTGTCCGTGTGCCAGATGTGTTCAGATCCGCTCTCTCTGTTTCACTCACCATCTTCATCCATACTGGTGTGCTGACAGTATTTTAATAGAATATTCCAACATTTTCAACTTAAATTCTACTGATGTTGCTGCTTTGACCACACAAATGTTTTTACTTGAGTGAGTGGTATGAGTTTATTAAAGCCAATTATTGAAGTGCAGTACATGTTCTCACGTTTGTGAAATAAGGCAGACTCGAGTCGAGTCTCATGTCTGCAGCACTGCTCTTTATTAAGAACACGCTCCTCTTGAAAGAGCACAAATAATAGTTGTGTGGCACAGACCGACATTACTGTAGGAAAATGCTTATTATGTTTTGCATAGATCAGTGTTGTGCCGAACGTGATATAAATGAAAGCATGCGGCCGTGCATATGACAACAAATGTGATGTGATTCTGAAAAATATCCAGCGGGCTTTTTCTCCGAAGTCTAGGTTTACAGTGATTTACAGGGTTTTCTTTCCCACATACCCCCAGTACCTTAATCTCTGTGAAAATATGCTGATCTAAATGATAGTGGAAGTGCTGTTTGTGTAAGTGCACAGGGTGACGTGACTATAGGTGTCTAAGCGGTGGAATGAAGAGTACAGAAGGACTCTTGAGAGTAGACAGAGAGGTTTATGAGTCTGTAGAAAGGACTGAAAGTGAGGGACAGGCTTAGTGGATAGATATTAGATTGGTGTCATAAGTGAGCACATCAGGGCACAGATAGCTTCATCCTTTATCTAAGCTCTCTCTTCACTATGCCAAGCACCTCTTTCTATCCGTTCTGTTAATATACACCTTCTTCCCTCAAATCTCCTTTGCTTCTGGGCTTCCTCATTTACCTCTTTTATTCTCACAATCTAGGTCAGGTCTTTCTTAATTTCAGTGCTTTAAAGGATCGTTTTTGTGCATGTTTTAGCATATTTACAATAAATTGTATATAATTTACATTGCTGATGACCATTTTCTACAGCATCAATACAAGTTCATCCAAGTCACGCAACTCTCAAACTCTTAATAATACACTACAATAGATAAAGATCATATAATACAATATCACAACTATTATCACAATATATCACTTTTTTTTTTTTTGTTTTTTTGGAGCCCAAACCAATTCCCATATTTGTAAACCAGTCTATATTTGACAGCAGCATATCACTCTATGAAAGAGCTACATAACACCACAGTTTACCTTGGACACCCCGCTTTTACAGATTCAAAGAATGCATTCAAATCCAGAGTGCCTTTTCTGGCAGTTCGGAAGAATGGAATAGAACTCCTCAGACTGCCGAGTACAGACTTGCCTCTTTATACATCTTAGTGGGGTGTTGCTCAGATCATGTGAACATGATGTTGTCTTGTATTTCCTGGGACATTTGACAGGGATTGACAGTGCCTCCCTTTTAAAAAAAAAAAGCACCCTCTCAAAGTTTCTCCATCTTTTTTATTAAAACAAAACAAAACAAAACAAAACAAAACATATATTTAAAGGAAGATACAGAATGTTTAACTTCCATAAATATGTGCTGTTACATAGAACAGTACATATGTGTTCTGCTGCACTCCCTTGAACTGTTTTACCTGTATGTTGATGACTGAACTGAAGTTTGTTTTGTTATATTTTTACACTGTTTATAATTCCCATCTGGCATTAATTAGGTTTTGATGGTTGCTCTCTTTACAGTTTTTAATCAGCTTGTCTTTGTGGGGAAAAAAAATATGTGTGTGCTTTTATTTTTTCTCCAAAGCAGCCACTGCTTTCAATTCATTTAAATATGGTTTGAAAATCAAGCATTAGAGAAATTTGAAACTTGCTTCTGCCCATAATACGTTATAAATAACACCATGGTGCTTTTGAACATTAGTAAGAAGACAAGTTATGACCATATATTATGACTCTCTTGCACTCATTTTACATGGTCCATTAAGATGAAATATCTAGGACAATGAAGTGTGAGTATATATGATTTAAGTTTGAAGAAGTTGTTAAGATGTGGTATCAAACTGTCAAACCCAAATTGAATTTAAAAGAATTTGACCATCATCACGTAATTACCTGGAATCTTATCTAAAGAAGACTGTTTTTGACGAGAGTGTTATTTTAACCTGTACATGTTAAAATAGAAATATGATGGTTTCTACTCCATTTGGCAGTGGAAGGAGCAGAACGACCAACTGCCCAGCAAACAAAAGCAAGTGTTATTTTGAATCTGTTCAGTAATTAAACCCGATGACTCCTCTCGTTATTACGCCTTCATTTTATTACTTGCTGTATGCTCTCAGCAGAGACACAAAGTCACGCTTTTGCTTGATGCATTAGTCTCAACAGCCACTTCATCATGGAGACACTGCACAAGTGGCCATTTAGAAACATACACTGAGAAAATGGCTCGGGGAATAGCTATCTTTCCCACACCGCCTGAACCCCTTTTTGTTGTCTTTAGCATTGCAGATATGATCAGTTGATTTTTGGCCAGTTGTCTTAGTCTTAGGAGGCATGGCTGGGGTTTGCAGCATTGTATCTGTGATCTTACCAGATGAGGGAAGGAAATGGATATGTTGTTTTCTTTGTATCTACATCCAGCCTGTAGAAGCAAACATACTGTGGGTAGTGGTTTTCCTTACCTCTAGGGGCTGCATGCTAGCCTAGAACAAAGGCCAGGTCATTCATGTGAGGCAGTGTTTTGCTGCAAATCAGTATTTGTATGACTTTTTGACTAAGCCGTATGGGAGATATTATTCTCTCCTTGAACAGTTCGATGAAATCAATATTTGGGACTGTCAAACAGGAAAATTACAGCATTTATAGCCTGTTCAGATGCTTCACTTATTTGACATTTTCCTGACAATCAACCCATTGTAGTTGTGTCTTTTCTCCTTAGCAACAGTGGTAATAATGTGATGCTATTAAACCATCACAGAACCTCTTAGATAACTTATATTCCTGCTTTTAACAGTACTTAAAAAGCAGGAGGCAGAGTGCCAAGTCAGTGTTTAGAGCTTCCAATTTGCCCAACATAAGCACGATTGAATACTCTCAATGAGGTTACAGTTTTGTTAAGAAAAAGCAGCACGAAAGATCATAAGAATGTGGGAAATTTTGGAAAAGCTCTGTGCGTATAACTTTCCTCTTTCCCCCGTCGTTCATGCGCTTTAGGGTCAAAATATTATGTAGTACTTTGTTGGTATCTAAACCCAAAAGCTTACTGTGTATATTTTTGCAGCTCTAAATGCTGTAAATACCTGCTTCGGCCCAATATTTTGGCTGAGGTTCAGCGTGCAGGGAAAAAAAAGAACAACAAAGGCCTCTGCTGTGACTGCGACTGTCTCTTCTTACTCATGGATATAACTATGAGATTGTCGTATTATGAAGCACCGACGGCTCATTGCGCTGTGACGATAGTTGGCTACCTGTCTTTGAATGACAAGTCCTTGCAAACCATTCTCTTGAATTTCCTGGTGAGAACTGGGCTGAGACTGACTCACTCGTTTGTGTGAAGTGGCGACATGCTGAAGGCTCAGTGGGATTTCTCTGTCAAGCTCCGGATCACGATTCAGTGGTGTTTCTGCTTCGCAGTCTGTGCTTCACTCCCATTCCACACATCACTAAAGATAGGAGTCTCAAATTAAACCATGTCACATTTAAAAATCATCACATCTCTTGTCATTCTGGCTGCACACTTGCAAGTGATGATTCCCTGATTAGGCTTTGAGGACTATTACACATTTTGACACTTTTCTTTGAATATGCAAGAGTTTTAATTCACATTTGTTAGCATGCAGGAAGGAACAAACACCAGGTGTTTCTCTGGGCTCTTTAAATATCGTCTGTGTCGCTGTAGCTTTAGCTGATGCTGAGAAATAAAGTGCACTGGAGTCTCAGAAAAAGGATATTCTTTGATTTATGGCATTATGCCTTCTAAATCACCTGCCAGGAGAAGCGGGGATAGGGAGAACGAGTATGAGAGCACCCTGGAATGACTCAGTCAGGTGGTTTTTATAAACACTGAGTGCAAAAATAAATCTTTAGATAGTGTTACTGAATATACTTATTCATTATACTTATTTAATATTGCTGCTGCGGACTGAAGATCAGCTCACCTCTGACCAATTAAAAATGCAAAACATCCAAAATACCTAATTCCTCAGATAATTTGCCTCACAGTTTCTTTCTGCACTATGCCGTCATATTTTTTCCAATCAGTTTATGGCGAGGTGCCTACTGAATGTTTTGACAGTGTATCCTGTCAGACAGTTTATTATCACTGGGTCACAGGTATACGATTGCACTTTGGAACTGTATGTGGCAAAAGGTATAGCTTCTTAAGAGTTAATCCCAAGGCCGAGGATGCCATCAGCTAAGTTTTTTGTGATACAGCAAACGACTCAAAATCCAGCCCAACAGTATAACCTTGCTCAGCAGTGTGCGGTGCAGCTCACTCCACTTGTCTAGACTGAGACTATAAATAAAAAAGAAAGATATGTATTATTGCTGTGTCTAGGCTTAACGAGATGGCCAGCAGTCGTAAATCAACACCATCGCCATACTCGCCTCATTTCAACATTGTAAGTAAAAACTCACCTAACGGATGTAAATGATTGCACAGTTATCAAGGCCTTCTATGTACAATATATCCTCAACAAGAAAGCCTGCTAACAACCTGGCAGTTCAACAAGGTCCTTTCAGAAAATGTAGACGCATAACCCATCTGCACATGGAGATGTTGCACTCCAGTGAGCATAAATATTTCATCCCAGAGTTTCATTCATAGAGGCTATGCATGAAAAATGGTTGCTCTTTTGAGGAGGCAAAACAATTTGATTTTGAGCCTTGCCTTATTGTGCTTCGCCCCTGTGTCACCATTTGTCTCGATGGGACCACAGACTAATGTATATTTTGTTCTATATTTTTTCTTTTACCCATGCAGCCTCCATCCAGGTGCAGATCACCCCAACACAAGGAGAGATCAGCATAGGAGAGTCCAAATTTTTCCTCTGCGAAGGTAAGAGTCATCTCAAACATGCATCATTTAGCGCATATATATATATATATATATATATATATATATATATATATATATATATATATATATATATATATTTATACACAGAGAGAGAGAGATTATTTGATAAAATAATGAGACCGATGGACATGTGAATATACCCCCGTCAGGGGTTAAGCATTAAAGTTCTAGACAAGACAAGACACTGCTAAAAAAAAAAAATACAAGGCTGGCAGTTTATTCTGAGATCACAGTCAGGTAGGGAAGAGGGCTTAGGAGAGGTGGGAGAGAGGTGCAGTCTGAAGAGATAATGTGAGAGAGAGGTTTTTTTTTTTGCTTTCCCAGTGTTTTTAGTGTCGAGTGTATTTCACATGTGCAGTTGTCTGCTTGTCTGAGATCCAGGTGGTATTTACATTAACTGACTCAGCTGTCTGACATTATAGAGCACTGCATACAGGAATAAAATCATGTCAGGCACATTATAGACTTTGAATATTATAGAAGTCTATCGGGAGAGTTATAGTAAATTAACTATAAACCCACATTATGAATAAAACAAAAACATATCTAGCCACGCAGATAGCTGTGATCTTTTTTTGTTCAGGTTTTGAAATGTGTGCCTTTGTGCTTCTAATGCAATTAAATAAAAGTAAGTGAACATGTGCTTTTGGTGCTCACAGCAGTGTATAATTACTCTTAAGAAAATCAGTATCATTACTAGAATCAGTGTCCCCATTACTCCACAGGATAGACTAGTTTTGGCTAAAGTTTACCTCACTGCCTCGCTGAGCTGGGACAAAAATTCTCAAGTCAGCACAGAACCTGCACATCATGTCGGTTCGTCTGGTTTGACCAGTTCTGAAACGTGTCATGACCTCATTGTTGGCTGTCCCTGACACTGTGACAGTTTTCTAACGTGTTTGATTTTCTCATCCCCAAAAATAAGATGTGTTTGTGGTCGCAGCACCTTAGAGATGTGTCTGAGCGGTGATGATGAGTCATATCCAAAGAGAGTGCAGCAGTAAACTGAGGGTGGGGACTGGGGGAGGCAGCTGAAACACACACACTTATAGTTTTTGCACGCTGAAGTCATCATAATAACAGAATGAGACAAATAATATTTAGTAATGGGAGGCACAAGCAGAAATGGGTGGATGCTTTAGATCCTTGACTGATAAAACCAAAACTATCTGCATAGCTACATAACGTTAGAGGTTATTAAAACGTATATGTATGTAATAAATGTGGGTAAACTGAACCTTGAAAAAGTTCATTATTATTATGTTGAAAGTATCAAACTGATTCCAGCTACTGTCTGGTTGCTAGACTGCTGCTTGAGGAAAACTTTCTGTGAAGATAAAGCCATAAGAGCAGAGCTCAGTGTCTTTGTGCATGCAGAATATGAAGCCTTGAGATTTGTTTTATTAAATTTTGCTTCAGCTTGAACTGCAACTCGAATTCTTTCGTTGAAAAGAATGTGAAAATACATTAAGGAACCTTTGTGTTTGTTAAGACGGAATTACTATATTTCAGGGGGACAAAAATGTCTCAGCTTGCACTCGTCTTCACAAAAAAATGAATGATTTTTTTCTCTCTTTTAGTGAAAGTTGCCTAGTAATGCTATGTCCTTCTGAGCAGAAATTATTTACACCTTGAAAAGACATCTACTGTAGGATTTTCGATTCAAAAATGTCTAAATCAAATAGCCTTCTTCACAACAAGAATTCTTGATTTATGGAGTGTAGATATTTTATGTTTCGACTTGTAGAATAACAGTAATCATTTTCTGCTCTTCAGTGGTGGGTGTTGCTAAAGACATAGACTGGTATGCTCCCAGTGGTGAGAAGATCCTTCCCAACAGGCCAGACATTTTTGTGAGCCGCAGTGATGAGAGCACGTCGACCCTCACCATTTACCACGCCAATGTGGACAGCGCTGGCATCTACAAGTGTGTGGCAAAGAATGGGGACACGGAGGCGCAGGCCACGGTCCAAGTGACCGTCTTCCGTAAGTCTTAGAGGTTTCTTTTTTGTCTTTTGTAAATACTGCCTTCAGTGTATCTTCACATGAATCACATAAAGCAAATCAACACTATGGCATGGCCTGCATTAACTCAGCCAGGCACCAGAATGAAAGCAAAGAGCCATTGTTAATATTAAATAAAAAGAGTTTAGGACTACTTATCACTTTCATATTGTGTAAATCAGATGTCAGTAGTATTAATACTTGAAATCCAAGTTGAAATTTGTGAAACAAATGCAACTGAAGTCTTATTATATTTTTCAAAAGGCTTTGGCTGCAGTGTTATTTTGGTTTGCCTCTGTGGGCCAGTTATTCTTATTGCTAAACCAACAAAAGTATGAGTGAGGACGCCTGCAGGGTTTTAAATGAACGGGTTGCATTCTGAAACTTCTGTTGACTTCTCGTTTTGTCCATTGTTTGAAGCCATACCTTCCAGTTGAGGTGGACAAATTCAAAGGTGGACGAGGCTGGATGCAGCTGGGGTCAGACAGGCAAGCAGCAGCCACAAAGGCTCAGAGTGATAGCCTGAGCAACCTGTCAGTCAAAACAGATCCACTTCACAGACATACCCCACTCTAATAGAAACAATTTTCAAAAGTGCCAGCAAAGACTCGCATTAGAGGAGGGAAATTGGACACTGAGGTCCAAATTTCCTTCTTGAGGAAAAAGAGAATATTTATATTGTATTTTGAAAGATGCAATCCAGTTGCATTTGGGTTAGGGTTTTTTTTTCTTCTTCTTTTTGTGAAACCATCTACCTACGCAACAGATGAAACATAAAGTTATACTATGTGTTCCAAGGCAATTTAGTGTTCTTGGTTAAAAAAGTTCATTAATTTGTCCTCTTAAGATAATGAGCGGCTCTGTGTTGGGAAAAAAAAAAATTTGCAAGGGCCTTTGGTGCCTCTGCCATGTCAGTAGACTTGTCCTATTGAAATGACTGAGATAGACAACAGCACTGTTGTCTATCTCAGCGAGGACTAAGAGTCTTTAACTGAACTGCCTTCCAGACCATCTGTGATTACATAAAAACTAAACCAACAAAACCTTTATTAGAAAAAGCAGAAGCTCAACCGTATGGTACCCCGTTATGCTGCAAATCAACTACAACAATTTTTCCTGCAATATAAATATCTCACATGAGAGTTAGATATTTGGAAACATGTGTAATGTGTGTGTTTGTCACGTTTCCTTACAGAAAAGATCACTTTCCAGAATGCTCCGAGCCCACAGGAGTTCAGTGAAGGTGATGATGCCAACATAGTCTGCGATGTGGTCGGTTCACCACCACCCACCATCATTTGGAAGCATAAGGGCTCCAAGATCCAAGCTGCCAAAGATGGTGAGCCAGTCCAAATAAAAACGTTCCAGTGCTTGAGCTGCTTTCTCACCTCCAGCCCGCCATCCCATGTCATTCCCCGGACTCCCTCAGCACTCACCTTACCTTCCTGCCAGTGCTGTCGGCCAATTCATGCATTCCAATCAATTTGCTATACTCTTCCTCATCTCCTTCTCCTCCTGCCCATCATCTATGAACAAAGCTATGCATTTTCAGCAAGGAGCGAGTTTTAGACCTCCTAGATGATGCGTGAAGGAGGAGGTTAAGTTCCCCAAATAGAGAGAGAACTACTCTGGAGGCTGAAATAATCCAAACACTGAAAAAGAAAAAGGGGAAATGGGAAGGGAAAGAGAAGAGCTAACAATTTAATTTACAGTGTAACTGTGCCATTACTGTAAACAAACAAAAAAGAACAGATGAAATATAGACCTACCAAGCTATGCAGGCTAAAGAATACAGTCATTTTATGGTTCTGTTTTTTTTTTTTGGCAAGAATTCCTTTGACTCCATAACACATACAGAAATGTAAATTGTGTTTCTTTCTAACCATTTGACAGCTTGACAGTTACATGTAGTCCTGTCCTCACTGTAGAACTGCCACGTTTGCCCACGGTTGTAACTGTACTATTAAAGGTAAACTCCACCTGACATCTTGTGAGCAGATAAAACACTCACCGAATTTAGGCTTGAAAGAGAAGTTTTGAGAAATGTTGCTCCTCTACAGAGGACAGAAGCTTTAATCAGCTTTGATTTGCAGCCGTTACCATGGCTTTCATTGGTGAGTCACTGTCACAGCATGAAAAGACAAAACAGAAACATCAAAAGGTCCATGGAAACTTCTCTGTATTATAATCCTTTTCTTCATTGTCAGTTCCTATGTTCCAAACAATTGTTGCTTTGCCAGTAAACACGCTTTGGAGCGACGAAGCGTGACACAGAACTAAGGTATTTAGCTCTGTTGTGGAGAAACCATTGAGTGTTTCAAACATTCGGAGCATAAAAATAAACATGGTAGAAATGAGTGGTTCTGCAGGAGACGAATAAGACATTTTTGATAAATTTGTTTGCCGTTGTGACTCTCGATAAACCTTGGTATCCATTGTAACTGCTGTGAGTTGATTTCAGCCGCAGTCCTCTGAATGAAAGTAGAAACTTCTCAGCATGGACCACTTCTGCCAGTAAGATGAGGGGGACATAAACAAAGACCTCATGCAAGTCCAGCTGTCCTTGTATCGCATCTAGAAAGACATAAACGGTGTAGTAAATATATTCATGTACAGTTTTTATGAATAATTTAATCTGGCAACTTCAGGCAGCCAGTAGCTAAGTTCTGTGGGAGAGCATCTACAACACTGGTCCAGAGCAGCTCTGACCATAGAGAATTCAGATATGAAATGCAATCTGATGTGTGAGAGATGGAAAAGGTGGAGATGACACGGCAGACTGGGTTTTGTTTTACACTTGGACTGGGCCTATTTTAACCTTACAGTAACCCCTCCCTTGGTGACCACTGGAGAGCCTGGAGTCACCACAGTGTTGTGCTAAGCCAGCCTTTATTCTTGGACTCGAGTCAAGGAATGTGTTTTTCACTTGAAAAACCACTAATTGTAACCGACACTGAAAACTGCAAACTGCTTATGTAACTTTCCTCACAGCAGCAGTTGACCTAACCCTTGTGCTGTATGTTTCATTGTTAAACTCCCCATCAGAGCTTCGTCATTGTAATATGTGTCAATGTAGCATGAATTAAGAGGTGGTAAATGAAATGTAAAACGTATGTTTTATTCAAATACCACACTAAGCCATCAAAGTTTTGACTTGTTTTATATATCACTTTTACACTAGCCGAATATTTCGTTGTTTTGTGCTTATTTACATGTGCAGGAGAACAAAAGCACAGCACTGACAAGAAAGTAGATGATGTGTTGAGAGTTTTCACACAAGTTAAAGGTGTAACAACACAATGTTCAAGTAACAATCCTGCAAAATTTTACAACAGCAAAGCAACTAAATGTGTTGGCATCAGTAGTGAAAGAACTCATTATGCAGAATGTACCCTTATTTTTGCTGATGCTTTAATACATACTGTATAAGCAGAAGCACAAAAACGATGTAGACACAGGAAATTGGCCTAATTTTAACTACTGTGTATGTTGGTTAGTTTAATCTACAACATACTTATGGATGTGAGTGGTTTTATAGCACATAGACTATCTTTAGTTTACACAGTTAGACTTCTCTATTAAATAGGCAGAGAGACTGAAATCTCATACAGACTCACTCACTAGCATGGAAATTGAACTGGCAGCATTGGACTCCTGCAGAGGAGTCCTTATCTCCAAAGAAAGTTGTGCTTAACAAGTAAAACCTAATTGGCCACAATTTTTTAACTCAGTGAGTTTTAAAGACACTGGTCAATCACAAATTCTGGAGAAGTGCAATAGTTGTCCAATTTGGGATGTGTAGTGAACAAACCACAAAGTTACCTGCCTTAAGGCTGTGAACAGAGACCAGATTTTTAATAAATGTTGGGTACGTTTCCCCAGAAATGTGTGAGAAATGACACTTGGTTCCAGTTAAGACAGCTGACTCTGGTACTGCGTGTTTATAGCTGGTTTCACTAAAAGTGCAACAGTTTGTCAGGCTCTATGGTCATGTAAAACACATTTTTTTCAAATTTTAAATTGTTGTGACTTCTAGGAGTGAAAGTGTATAATATACCTAATGTTCTTAATCCATACAGCCCACACTGACAGAATTACTCTTTTGTTGTGCCAGTATAATCTTAATAATCTTGAATACTATATTTATTAAGTTATTGCTCTGTGTTTGACTTTTCTGTTTTAGTGCGGTTCAGAATAGCTAATGGCCACCTGCAGATCCGCGGCATCAAGAAGACAGATGAGGGCATGTACAACTGTGAGGCCCGTGTCACGGCCAGGGGAGAAATTGACTTCAGGATGATCAAGGTCGTTGTTAATGGTAAGCACTACGTCTCTGTCACCTTTGGCTTCCTGCCTGTCCTGTTGTTTAAAAATGAGCCGTTGCTCAACAGAGTAGTGTACAGTACTGATAATCTCAAAAGGAACAGAAATGTTCTTTTTAAAGCCTTAAATATTGTTCATATACCCTTTTGCCCCAAATGATGAAAGCAGTTGTTCATCTCATCTGTCCAACCTTTTAGTCCAGACCAAGATACCCAAACAACTACACGCCAGACGGTTGTGAAATTTGGTATTGATATTCATGGTGCACATGATTTTATTGATTTCACTAGCGCCACTCACGACAAAATCTCAGCTCTGTTTACATTTTATCATCTCATAGTTCTGTAAAGAGGCAGACTACTTTACAAATTGCTCTGAAGATTTTCTGCAGGAAACTGGCGCTCCAGTCTAACCACCGGCATTAGAGAATGGGTGTGTAAATAACTGGCTATGGTCATTACAGTATATATCAGTCACAACAGGCAATAGCAAAACAGGGATGTATTCACCCACAAGTGTGGCTATAATTTATAGTTTCATCAGAACTGTATATGAGATGTCATTGTGAAAAGGGGCTGTGATGATGAACCCATGGAGAATTATCACCAGAATCTGCGGCTGGCTTTACTGAGCTCTACTTTACCAAGTCCAGCTCATTCTTTAGCTGTCTGGCCACAACTTAAATGTTTTTTCTTCCCTCTCCTCACTCCCATAGCAGTGTTTTTGGTCGCAGCAGGCAGCTGTTTTCAGTGAAAAAGCTCTAAAATCCCACTGCACACTATCTGCTCAGCCACAAATGTCAGTCAGACACTGTCTGTAGCTGGTGAGCATAATGGAGCAATTAGTGGTTAAAGAACCAGATATTTGCCTCAGAGGTTGGTAGGGACCAAAAACAGAGCTAAAAGAATGAGAAAATTGGGCTTGCGTTCACCACGTGGACACAACCACAACTCTAAATGAATGATAATGTTGCTCCATAACTACTTGTGTAAATAAGCAACAGTTTGCTTGTTTCCAAGGTGGCCAAAAAATAAGTTATTGCATGTTTAAATCTACATGTCTATATAGAATCTCTTCAAAATACCCTTTTAAAAATTTGTTACGTGTACTTAATATTTACCTGGTATTTATTTTTTTTAAAACTCTGTTTCAGTGCTTCCCACCATCCGTGCCAGGCAGTCAGAGGTCAACGCTACAGCAGACATTGGTAGCTCTGCTTTGTTGGCTTGTGATGCAGACGGCTTCCCTGAACCCACCGTCACCTGGGCACAGTACGTCATCCACTGTTGTCATAGGCCTGTTTTGATGAGTAGGATCATAAGTAGGGTCTCTTTTAGATCTACCCTGGATCCTTAGATCCAACTGCAAAAGGTAATAGTAGCCAGATAAGATAAAGTTGTCTGACCATGAGTTAGAGCAATGCAAAGACATGAAATGATTGATGCACAAAAAACAACATCATATGTCCCAGTACTATTCCAGTATTGTTAGAATTCTAAGAATATAAAGTGTTTTGTTTGGTTCTACTTCCTTCACAGCCCAAGTCTGTGAAGGAATTTTCAAAATAATGGTACAGAACATGTTCTTTATGTGTTTCCTGAAGCTTCTTCCCTAAGAATTTAGAATATTCAAGGAACTCTTGCAAAGACATGTACAGGTCAGTTCAGTCAGTTACATTCCTAATCTTATTATTTATTTATTTTTATCATTTTTGTAGGAAAGGGTTTATTTTTATCAGTGGCACTTCAGTAAGGGCGAGGCTGTGCCCTGTAGAAACAGAATGCACTGTAAAGCCCTTATCACAGCTGAATTAGAGGAGAGTTGCTGGGTTGTTGCTGCCCTCTGTCTCCAGCTACTGGACACAGTGACAATGGCAATGTGCTGACAAACCAAGGACATGACACTGATGTGCAAAGATGCACTTTCATAGAAGGGGTCCATTAGGTTACTGTTTCACATCAGCTGTCTGCATGTGACCCTCAACATAGTGAATACGCAACAAGACACGTAAGATCCTCTGTCCATGTGATTTTTAACATGCAATGCAGACACTAACATATGATGTGAAGTGTTCGCACAAAGAAGGAATGCAGTCATGCAAAAAAAGAGCCTACTGACAACAACAGACACTAGTTAAGAACATAAGTCCTTTTTTTAAAATTACATATGAATTGATTTTATTCAGTAAAGAGCTTGTTCTCAGTTCAGTCTGTGTGCCCCATTATTTCAAAGGCAGCACCTCAGTACAAAGACACACGCACACACATTTTTCAAAAAAAACAACAACAACAAAACAAAACTACTGCAGGTCTGAGTGTCCTGCATATCAACTGGAAGAACCAAACTTTTTGAATTAACTTGTGGCTTTGTAGTCTGAGTCATGTTGTTTTTTAACTGGCAGAAAAAAGCTGTTAAGACGTCTACTAAAACTTAAACTCCCTGGCTGGGTTAATCACGCACCTGTCCACCGTAGCCATGCTAAGAATGCTCACCTTCAGATTAAGATCCTTAACTTGGTTTCCTGAACCAAGAACATACAGGTTTTATTGTGTTCCTTAGAATATATGGAAATCAACTTGTGCACCAAACAAGCCCTCTAAAAGGGCAGTTCAGTCTCAGCTCGAGTTGCAAATTGCATGTTTCAGGTTTAGCCATAATCCACCAGGGCCACAGCTTTTGTGCCTGTTTATAAATTGAGCCTTTTGATCAAATCTGAGCTAAAACAAAACTAAACTCTCTTGCTTGCTGTTGATGCTGCCTGCTTCTTGCAGCCTTTCCGGCCAAACTATTTGTTGAAAGTGATTGTGCCCCCTTTGAAAGAATTGCATATGCACAACGTAAATTTCAGGGAGCTGGTGTTGTAAAGTGTTTGTAAATAGGGCATAAATATCAATTTCCATGGCCTTGCCTACAAATTGTTATGTGGGAGAAATGATGAGATTTACATGTATTTACATTTACATCACTGTAACAAGGGCAAAAATGCTTTGATGAGTATTATTAGGGAGGTTTTCACACATGCTATTTAAATTGCATACCGTTTTGATCTGGTTAGTGTGGTTATAGAGCTGTCACTCCTGCATGTGTAAACTTGTAGTGAATCTAAGGTCTATACTAGTTAAGACGTTCTGTAAACATGAGTGGAAGTACTGGAGTTAGGGTTCAATACCATTTTATTGAATCCGAATACAGTAATGAATCCACTGATCCGGGATCCTGATAAGAACTGCTTATTAAATCTTTTTAGTTTTAACTTAATATTTGATAAATAAAATTCACTGGTACAATTGGGATCTGTAATCATACATGTAATCAGCTTATGTTGGCATCGACAACAATAAAACCCATCACTTAAGTAGTACTCTAATAAATATTCACAACCTGGAAATGTAACCTACAAATTACAGTGTAAGATATGAAATGTTTGTTAGGTGTTATATGACAAGCTGAAATACCAGTTAGCAGACTTATTATTTTGCATACCTTTGTCTTTCCCACATCCTCTCTAAACTAAACAACAAATTCTCAAATCTCAGTGTCCTTAGAAACAGTTCAGGCACCCCCCATCAGATGGATGACGTCGTTCGGCAGCTTCACTCACCAGTGTCAAAGTTACATACTTTGTTGATTCATCCACCCACACTGACATCCTCTGTATGAAGTCATGAGGCTCTGCATCAGTGTTGCACCTTTGTTGCACCTTTGTTCCTGACAAACAACAGTCACGATTCACATGGCTGCTCGATGTTGCTTGTCAGGTTAACATGAACATAGTTCGGTCATGAGAACATACGACTGATGGCGCTGTTTTTCTTAGGAGGACAATCCAAGTTTCACAAGCTACTGACCCTAAATAATAGAGGTCTTAATTAAGAACTATTAAGCTGATAAAGTTAAAATATCAGTATCATATGGCTGCAAGTTTTACTGGACTCAGCACGTCATTTCAACAAAAAAGAATCACCATGTTGTTCAAAACTGCATCCCCAAATCTCTGTATTGAACTTAACTAGAACTTTCTATGTAGTTAGTGATGTCTTTACACAACCTTAATAATGGATTTGTCCTTAGCTGGTATAGTATATGTCATGTAACTTTTTTCAGTGTGAATTGGTGATAACTCCGTCAACCCTCAGTTTTGAAAAGTTGCACCAATAACCAACGTTTATTTCTCATCATGCAGCTGTTTGCTCAATGTGCTTTCATTGATATATCATTGATATATCATTCACCACTGTCATGCAGCAGCAGAGGAATCTTTAAACAAGGCTTTTTACAGACTTGTTAGTGGATAAGACTATTGAACACCCTGATGCTGTTCACAGCTGTCTTCCATTCAGCAAAACCTTTTTTGTGATGTGGATGTAGAGACAGAGGGAGATGCAGCTTCTGGCCAGAAGAGCGTTAAAACAGACAGTGAAGTTGTTGGGAGGACATATTGGTGAGGCAGTGAAAAAGCAAGAGGGGTAAAGCTTATTTGTTCTGGTTTCCTAGGGCTGCTGACAAGGCTGTCATTCACTGTCTGCCTGCAAAATGCTTCAGGAAGGCTGCTACTCAGGCATACACTTAATTCTCCACAAACAGGATTCTAACCTCTAGCAAAGTTCTGGTTCTCAAGATTTGAGGAGTGTTTTCTCAAAAAAAAAAAAAGAAAGAAAAAAACATGCATCATCAGATTGGTGTATGTCCTTCTTAAAAATACTGATGTAAGGGCTAAAGGGGAGTTGAGGCAAACAAAAGCTGTGGAAGTATTGGAGATGTTCTCAGAAGCACGCAGTTCAGGACAGCTTTTGTCGTCTCCCAGCCTTTTTTGTGTACCAACTGCTCTCCACCTAGGATGAAACTCCAAACCTATCATTGTCAGCAAGTTAAGAAACATATTTGTAGGCCCCTCAAGTAAGCAAACACTTGTGATGTGAACCTCGCCATGTCTTTTTCCTCTTTTTTTCCCCCTGTGCTACAGTAACAACGTTGTCCTTGAAACGGGTGATAAGTACAGCCTGAATGAGGATGGTTCAGAATTGGTAATAAAAGACGTCAAGAAAGTGGATGAAGGAGATTACACTTGCATCGCCAAGAACAAGGCAGGAGAGAAAGCAGAGGAAGTCAGCCTGAACGTGTTTGGTAAGAGAATAACTCCATTCTGTTATGATGGCATAAAGAACACTGTGGCTCTTTTTCTTTCCTTGGCCTTTTCTTTTGTACTTATTGACATTTGCTGTACACTACACTCCTCTACAGCTTTTCCACTGACTGGGTGCAGGGCTACACAGCATGAAGCTTACAGTTTAAAGAAATGCATGTCTCATTGAAAACTAATTAAGACACCCCTTAGGACATTCAAAGATATCACACTAGAGTTTCTGCTCATGAGGAAATTTGCTCCAGCCTTACATAATCAGCTCTATTATATGTCAATGGGGTATAAAACTGCAACTCTAATGAAGCCTGTATGTATACTTTACTACTGTAAACCTGCACCACTCAGTGTTTCTTACATAAACAAGGCATCAAATGACTGCGGATAATGTGAAAGTTGTCACTCATGGTGACGGAAACCATGGAGAATTATCAGCAAACTCTGCTGCAGCTCCACAGAGCTTTTTAGCTTCTTTTAGCTCATTGTTTTGATTTTTGGGCCCACTAACTGTCTGAAATGTCTGAAAACAGGCAGCTGTTTGCAGCTCTGAACAACAGACAGAGTTAGCATCTAGCTTTTAAAGAAAGCCGAACCTCTTTTGTGTGGATATTTCTGCAGTGTGCTGATAAGTATAAAGGTACCTTGAAAGTCGTGTCGAAGTAATGCTTTGGGGTCTTTTTCCTAGTGCAACCCAAGATTACCTACCTGAATAACATGACTGCCTCGGAGTTTGACGAGCAAGTCACCCTGACCTGTGAGGCCTCGGGTGACCCCACACCCACCATCTCCTGGAGTTTTGAAAACAAGGTGTTCGCTGAAGGACAGCAGGTACTGTTTTTTTTTTTTTTCTCTTTTTATCTAGACTTTCAAACAGTCTGTTTATTCAAACATATACAGGATTTTGGCAAACGAGATAAATCTTCATGTCCTTATGTGAAAACCATTATGCCATTAAGACCCTTAACTTGACCCTCTACTGAGTCTTGGCTGAAACTAAATTCCACTTTTGATATCATGAAATAACAACAGAAGTCCTTCAAACTCACAAGTATCTTTGGGAGTACAGGCACTCAAGATAGAAGGGTCAAAGCGCCCTTTAATACTGGCACACTCCAGAAAGAGAAAAATGTCTTTATGTAATCCATTTATGCAAGAAATTTCAAATATCCTATGGTGTTTCATGGAACTCCAGTTAATAGTTCTAAACGTTTTAATGTTGAATGTCTGCACTACATGAAAAGCAAAATACAAAGCATTCATCCACTTCCGGAAAAAAAAAAAAAATCTTAACATTTTTAATATAATCCCTAAAGGGTTCAGTTGGTCAAAAGCTTCAATAAACTCCTGCATGCTACAAGATTATACGTGCCAGCTGTCCATTATGACCTGCACAGTTTTCAGCAATGCACAGCAGACCCGGGTAACCAACTCTATGCTCGTGAACTCCTCGAGGAGCTGCTGTTATTGACAAACCTCTACTAAACTGACATTTATTTCAGGAAATCAGTGTACGACTCCAATCCATCGCAGAGCTAACACATACACCTACAGCATATTAACATTGATATGTGTGAACTATTCAGTGACTTCTCCACTAACTTGCATTTCTCATTCATTCTTGAAATGATTTCAGTTGACTGATTCCAACCCTTTCCATCTCAGATCATTAATATCCAATCACTAGACCAATCACTTGAAACTGCTTACTATGCTTCTTACACTTCAGACTTCATACTGAATTGCATTGCCACCTGAATCTATTCTTTGTACAGTTAAGTTTGGATTCTACCACCTCTCTTAACTTTTGACAGTCCTCTCCAATACGGCTGGGATTGCATTAATGATTTTGTACTTTTCCATCATCAATGCTAGAGGGGAGAGTGTGCAGACTGGCATAAAACCAATTTCCAGACAGTGTCATGCCATGATATGCCCCAGTGTTATTAAGAGCATATGTAACACTCTACTTCACTCGCTATTAATCATTAACATTTAAAAAGGAATATTATTGTGAAATTGCTATGAAAAGGGCTCAAAATTGACAAAAAAATTAAGCGTGAATGGGCTGAGAAAGTGAAAATAATTTCAGTGAAACTAGTTTAAATATTGCTGTGTTACAAGCCAGAAGGCCTGAGTCTTCCTTTATCTCACAATCAGATTGTTTTGAGCTCAGTTATGCTACTGCGGCAAACTGCTGTGATAATCCACTGTGGAAATGAATGGGCACTTTTTCTCAGAATGAACATGATATAAGAGTAAAGTCTTTGCACATTAAGCCACATGAGGGTTATACATCTTTGTCATGTTTTACTGTATACACTCATTTGTCTCTGCATGTCCTTCAGGAGAGCAGGATTTAAGCTTTGGCTAGAGAACATGTTAAAAGGCTTCTCCAGACCTGTGCTATGAATATCGTCCTGGTGCATTTTCTCTGTTACAGTGGTCTCAGCATGTTGGCAGTTGCCAGGCTAAAGAGAGAATCTCATCCCAAGTCTATTGTTGTTCTCTTATCAGCTCATTAAAAAAAAAAATGGTATAATTTTGAAAAATCCATCTTAACAGCCTATTCTGACAACATGCATCATGTGAGCAGTCGATGGATTAGTCACTTCAGAGAGTAATTTTCTGCTGTGAATGCAGTAAACAGTATTTAGATAATTACCTCGCTGCCTCTAGCAGGTTTGTGGATTCAGGAAGAACATGTAGAATACGTTGAACTGCAAACATAATAATATATCTTCCTATTACTTCTAATAATGATGGAAGTTGATACGTCCAGAGCCTTGGAAAATTTGCTACAGGGCAACAAGGGCATGATATGATTTGGCACGTAATAGCCTTGAATATGTCTGAATCTGTGCTGCTTTTTTAACCACTCCTTATAGTGTTCAATATACTATTTCTTTATTAGAGTGGTTCATTGCACATGAGGTAAACAGTCTGTTATCACTTTTCAGTATTGAAGGGTACATGAAATCTGTCTAAGGCTCTATCTGGGTGTTGCTGAGAGGCTATGCTTTTTAGCAAGTAAAGGTTTGACTTGTAGTTTCAGTTTAATGCTCAACCACTCTCTCTGCCATGTGTTCTCATGCCTGCGCTCTCATAAAAAAAATTGTCAGTATAAAAATGGTCAGTTGTTATGCAGTGTTATAAATGATATATGCGTATAACAGTAGGTGTACTATTCTTGGAGACACACGCAGTAAATGCAGTGAAAGCACCTGTCCTATTTGATCCCAGAGGACATGAAGAGACTCCGTTGCACAATATTTGGGCCACACTGGCCTATTTTACTTCATGGCTCTGTCCTGCTATATTCAGCGAGTGCAGTGTAATGAATTATGTCTTAAAGCTGCCATGTGAGACACTTTTTAACATCAAATATATCACTGTGAATTGTTCTTTCTTGGTGTAGGAACATTAAACTAAACGATCATGATAAAGAGATTTTGTAACATCTTTGCCAGGAAGATTGTAAATATGAATTCCCTACGATAATAAGGATAAAGATATCACATGTTCTCATACTGGTTTAAGAGATCAGCTCATTGACATTTGTGTCGTGGCTTGATAGGTCACCAGAGAAACTGATGAGAAAGTGAAAGAGAGATAAAACACAGCAGAGGTCATAATTAAACATTGCATCCATATTTCCTGTGTTTTTTCCTGTGGATTTCTCAGTGAAGTGTTTAACAAGTCAGAAAAGATCAATTCACCAGTTGCATTATTGTGGCAATGCATTATCCCTCAACATTTCTCAAAAATAACAGTGTCAAAATATCAACTAAACCATCACGTTTAACAGCCGTCTCAAGGTCCACCCATCCATCTGATGCTAATTAGGATTTTTTCCCATAAATTTAAAGCCTTCATGTCACAATCTGTGTCACAATCTGCTTCTTAATATGAGGGCTTTCTCCTTGACTTCACTCTAAGTGCTAAACATCATTTAAGTAATTCGGCCTTACTTTTACTCCTTCTCCCATCTGCTATTACCAGGACCTCTGAAAAGTTTTGCTCTGTTTGCCTTTAAATTCCTTTTGGGGCAATCAGCACCATTTTTGTGTGTTATGCCAATAACCAATTATGCAGATTTACACCAAATTTTGTGGAAGCGAAGATTAGCAGTGTTTGTCATTTATCAACTGGGATAATGCCATTCCAAAAGCACCACCAAAAATCTCTCAGTACTTTGGCATATTTACACCACAGCAAGCCCCCAACACTACTTTGCTCAGCAAAAAAAAAAAAATCTCAGATTAATTGTTTTAAATGAAACAGTATTAGCATTTTAACATCAAGCTGAATTAGTTATTGAAGCACTTTAGCCACAGTGAAAAAAGTCAAATGAGTTGAAATTGAAAAAAAAGAAAAAAAAAAACAACTTGGGATGTGCACAAAACCACTATGAGCAAGGATGGATGAAATCAGGATTTTCCAACCTGCAGAAGCTTTACTTTTACCTGAGTCTGCAGCTCAGCCTAATGCCGCCTTGTGAAGCTGGGTCTTGTTCCAAAAGTCGAAATGCATGCAAGTGTTTCTCCTGGTGGCATGTCTCTACCTCAGTTTCATGCCAGGAAAAACAAAACATAATGGCATTGCTGTGGTAAACATTTCACGGACTTACAAAGAATGAGAGTATGGTCTCTGTAGTGTGCTCAAGGTACGTTAGCTTCACTAGATTCTTACTCTGATTAAATGCGCTCTTTTGATTTGAATGAAATCAGAGCTAAACAGTACAAACGTTCCATTTTTAGCTCTTACAACTGAGAAAGTTCTGCTAATTAATAAAATCATCACTGTGTCAGACGGAGTGTTTGACTCTTCCACATTCATGCTGGAGGATTATCAAGAGAGAATTATAAATTTGAATCAGCTAAGATGTCCCCAGTTTGTCCTATTAGCTGTGCCATTTATCGCCGTCAATCAGTGGAAGCATTCATACAGCACAGCGTATTCATGGCTGTATTGCAAATTACTGAATCCAATCTTCCACCTGCAAGACAGGACTTGCCCGTTGCAACTCACAGTTGTCACCAAATATATTCTCACATTCACAGGCTGTCATCGTCCCTCTCTTTCCTATCACTGTCAGATCAATTTTAATTTAATGCAGCTGTAATCAAAAAAAAAAATCCCGCTGATCATTTGGTAATAGCTGTCACTAATTTTCATTGGCTCGTCATTCATCATTGGTCTAATTTGTGTTTGCCACGCTCTGTCCTCCATTCACATTCTAGCTCCACATCACGCCAGCCAGCCTACAAGAGCAAAGAGCACGGACATAATCATAATGATGTGCAATGACAGAACAGTCATTTCGCTGGCTGCCGCTGCCTCTTTTGAATGTCGCTGTCTTGTAAAAAGTTACGTGGATGGTATCACGGTATATCAGTGTGATGCGGAGGTTCTTTTCAGATTAAATATAATATATACTTTTTTACACTATGAGATTAGAATCATTTGTATGTACTTGTTGTTAATAAAAGACAAATAGTGCACGCCAGTGTTCTGTACATAAAGTAATGAGTTAATCAAAACACAGAATGTCATGATGAGAAGGGCACTGTGTAGGAAAACAAAGTCCCTCGATAGCGGTAATGGCTCACTCATAATTAGCTTCAGTGCCCTGTTTTCCTTAGTGCGCCTCCAAATTCTCTCTTATTACAGTAGATTAATTAATAACTGACTGAGAAGGCCCCGTGCTGCTTTAGGAAAATATGCTCCAGTTTGGCATTTTGACCAGCCCTGTAAATTCCCTGACCACAGCTGAATTGCCAAGTCAGAAATAATGACCTCCATATAACAGTGTGTTTCACCTTAAGAAAACCTTGAACTTAATGTCATGGCTTGTTTTGAATGTTTTGATATATTTATGAAAGAATTAATCATAATATAAGTTGGTGGAAAAATTATTCAGTCTAATCCAATGGGAAAGCAAATCTCTGTCATCTTCATCAGTGTTTCTGCTCATTGTATGTACATTTTTGGATTTGGGAACAAGTCCAGTGTTTATTCATCTTTCAGCCCCTTAACTATAAATCATATGTTACTGCTGCGTGTTCCAAAGCTTGTTGTAGTGCTGTAAATGTTAGGATGTGTTATCCTAACTCTCAGGCAAGCATTACACAGGCTTGACAGTTGAGTTAGGTAATTGAACCCCAAGGCTCAGTGCTATGGCAGCAGCTCCCGACCACCTCTGATCCTACCAGCCTGTACAGCACAGCCTGATGCTAACCACTGTCCACCTGGTATGATCTCATAATGCAGTTAAAATCATAATGCAGTTAAAATGAAAGCACCTTTATGTCTGCATTAGTTTTAATCAAAGTAACATTACTGTTGCCTGGTTGGTCATTTTAGCATCAAACAACACACAGCCAAACCAGACACAAAGATCACCATGATGGATTACCTGACTCACCTGGCAATTTTAAAGTCACTGTAAGTTGTTCCCTATCTTTTGAAAATGGATGTAAATCAAAAACTACCTGCAAAACAACAAAACAAGTCTTTGTAGCTAATGGGCTAAAACTCTTCAAAATCACCGGTACGCTCCTTCAAAAATGAAATCATTGCACATCTCCTGCAGGTATATCTGGTCTGCAGTCACTCTGTGTGTGTCCTTTACAAAAGCTTACTTTGCTGCACTGTGTTGCTGTTTGTCTTTGCTTCCTTTGTGTTTGTCCTTTCTAGGCTTCTTGGACGCGACCAGACACATATGAGGTATGGCTACTAGATATTGTAGCCTGACTCTAGTTGTAACAGCCCAGCCTTACACAGTAGACTACCCTCTTTTTATTGCAGAGCAGAAGTGTTGTCGTTTAGCCCACGTTTAATGTGCACTGCATTTAGTTGTGTGCTAAATATGTAGACGATTAGACACATAGTACAGTACATTAAATCCATTTAGTTCCAGTACACATTTAGACTTGCCCTATTTACCCTGTTTATTTTTGTCGACAAATTCCATCTTGAGATTTAGAGACAATCACGGCATCTCAAAGTAGATGTTCCACTTCTTTGGCCATGTAGCATGCTGTTATTTCCTGTTGCATGGTCTGGTTAGTTGTCGGACTTTGCTTGATTCAGGGAAGAAACAAATTCAGCAGCTCTACAGCTCCACACAGAAAACACTGTCTGCTCTGCTCTGGGCCAACCATGGCTCTAACTCACCGAGCTATACTAAATCTTAACAGCGTGGTTTGAAATGGTGTAGCCTGCTGTCATGGCTCAGGAGTCTGCATGTTTGTACTTCAAAACACTGGGGGCCTCATTTATTAAAGGCTTTCACTGGGTCAGTTGATGCAAATTTTCTCAGTTACCTGTAGTGGTATGCAGCAGAAAGTTTTGATTTTATTTGTCCAGGTTTCGAGATATCTTTCACTGAGATTTCTCCATCCAACCTATGATGCAGTCGTAGCAAGTATTTTTTAAGAATAAGACTTGAGCATGCCATGGGAGGAGATAACAAGCATATTTAAATTATAAATCCAAGAACTCTTTTATACATGAAGTCCCTGCTCTAGTGTTTGACTGGAAGGAAACATGCAAACTCTTGATCCTACACAATATACACAGTATAACAAGCTAACTTCACTCACCGTCACACACATATAATAAGGGATGGAATTAATTTGCCTGACCAAGTTTCAGTGTGAAAAATAAGAATTTTGTTCTCACAGCTTGTGTTCTAGTTTTGTGAAATTTATTTCAAATAATGCCTCACATGAGTCTGTTTAAAATATCCCAGCATGTGACCACTGTTACGTCACATTGTTGAACAGTCACCTGGATTTCAAGCTGTGTAACATTTGTCACTGCAAAACACAGCTGCAGCATATTTATTATCATGCAATGGTTTTATTTTGTTATTTTTCTTTTTGTAGATTTAGTGGTCATCACGCAACACTGCTAGATCTAGACTATTTTTTTTCTCAATTTAGATATACAGTACAGTAAAAGCAATTACTCGTAGATGCTTTAGTTATTTCAAGATGGTATTTATCTGTAGGTTTTTTCCTGCTTTTGTAGACGGCCCACTTTTAGTAGAAGTAAAGTGTAGCGTTTAATTTTGCACTTAGTAAGTAGATGGTTGCCAGTAGAGAAGGGTGTTTGTAGCTTATGTCCGTAACAGTTTACTGTTCCCATCTGTTTCCATTCTGCTCACTGGTTCCTCTAAAACTGCTCGTTTCTACAGGGTGGAGGCAGTTAGAGTGAGAGAAATGGTGTGAGAGAAAAAAGCTATCTGATACAGCCGCTTGTACGTGGCTGTGTAGATAAAAGTCATGACGACAGGAATATCACAAAACGTACTCGTCTCATGATCGATGACGATCAGTCTTCATAGTTTCTGTATCTGAAGATATTATCGGTCAATAGTTGCAGTAGTATTAGTCTGCAGTAGCATTAAAGACAGAAATATAATCATGTACAATATTTTGATGTCCCCATTATAGAAAATCAGCTGCTGATGAATGCCCATCTAATAGCATGGCATCAATCAAACTAATCTGTAGTCACCAATAATAGTTTTTGCTTGCATTGGACACTGGCTGAGCTCAGCTGTGATGGGCATAAATCATAGGCTGCTAACAAGCAGGCATTATATGATTAGTCACGATGATGAATGTAACCTGAAAGGTAATATTATGCTGAAGAGAACCGCTAAGTCCTTACAATCTGTCTTTATTTCATTGAGAAGTGCACTTCAAGAAGCAGCTTGACAAAACCAGATCAGGGTCTGATTATAATAACCTGCCTGCTGAATGGCACTGATGTTAGCAGTGCTGAATAGAGCATGCAGGCAATTCTTATCTTGTCATAAAGTCCAGAAAAATCACATGACCTTCTTGTCTTCTTTCACTTTATTTTGTATTTCAGTGTTCATCTCTGTTTGGTAGACATACTGTAATACTTGAATTAGACCAAATGCAAGGTGTAAATAATGGAGCAAAGGCATAATCCTTGCCGTTTGTTCTCATTAGCAGCTTGGATATCTGTTAAGTGAAGGCAATTGCAAATATTTACTGCCTGCTTATCTCGTGTGTGTCTGTAATGAAGTGAAGAGCTGCATCAAAACCTGTACTGTATAGATAGTAATGGAGATGGGGAATGAAGTGCAAAACGAAGGTCCAAAGGTGCAGGGCCAGCCTGGACCTGTAGCTATGGTCACAGGATCTGCTTTTGCTCCCTCTTTAGGTTTATGTTAGCCACAGAAATAATGTGATCATTTTGGTGATCCCCCGAATCATCATCTAGCGCCATCCTCAGGTCAAACTTTAAAATGGTTCAGTACTTTGATTTGTCAACACATACCTTGAAAACTAATGACACTTCCATCAGCTTCAGATGTACTGTGTGTTTAGTGCTAATTAGCAAATTTTAGCATAGCATTTGCAAATTAAACAAAGATGGTAAATGTGGTAAACATTATACCTGTTAAATATCAGCATGTTAACATTTTCAGTATTAGCATATTAGTATGCTGATAATCGCATGTCAGTGAACGCACAAGGACACAGAGCCACAAGTGTGGCTGTCGACTCTTCGTCTTTTCTGTCATAATTAATCTTTTCACAGAATCAGTAGAGCCGTAGCTGGTGTAGGCTGAGATGTGCTGACAGAAAAAAACAAATTCCTCCTCCTCAAAGTAAAAGAGGTACTTACATGCTGATTACTGAGACCCTTGTGTCAACTTTAATTTAAATTTAGCGAATACATATAAGGCAGCACATATAAAGAGTGAACTGGGTTTCCTCACTGCGTCACTGACAGATACAGCTTGTGCAGCGTCGGGCTGCCAGTCTCCCCTATGTAACCGCTGTAGGACAGAATATATGACAAGTGAAACACATGTATTGACAGGTTATGTAACAGAGTGTCAGTTCTGCCCCGCAACGCAAAGCAGCGGTGACTATACAAACAGGGGAAACTGTGAAAAATCATTTCCATGAGTTCCATTACAGCTCTATTGTCTACTGTATAATGAATCTGATGACGAATTAGTGTTGTATAATTAAAATGATTCACTGGAATTAATGAATAAATCCTGTTCAAAGGTCTGCCTGTTCACTTGTACCTCTGTTGTATCATTAAAGCATTATTCTCCATTAACCCTCTCCCCGTTTACATTCCAGTAGTGTGCCCAGAACAGCTTCTTCCTGTGTCACTGCAGTAAGACAAGATTAATGCTGCCCTTTCAGAATGTTCCAGGACACTCCCTCAGATGTTCAGTAAACTGCAGAAATATTTCTGCCACATCTGCATCGTCCTGCTCTGTAAAGGATAACAGTTCATTCTACAATGTTAATACAACAAACTTTCAATTATTTATAAAACATAAATGCTGAAGCACCTAGAATGCCTGAAATATTAATAGAAAATCATGGCAGCTAGGCAGAAGATGCATGTCCCCTTTTGGTTTGAACTGAACGCCCAGAGGAAAGAAAAGCTGTTACTGTATTTTTAACAGCCAGAGCTTTTATAGGGCCTGCTACATGGCTCTTCTTCGTTATTGATGTGTTTTTTCCCCCTGCTACCTTCTGCAGTGTAATTTCAGGCCCGAAAGCATGTAATAATAAATCTGAATTTATTTTATTGTAATAAACTGTGTGTGAAAATGGTCAAATGTGACCATAAATGCCACCAAGAGCAAAGAACAGAGCAGAAAACATGGTACTCTGTCCTTTGGCCTTATCCCTTGTATTTGGTAACATGCACAATAAAGATCAAGCTATTTGCAGTGTATGATTTAAAAAGACAAGAGAGGCCACTGGATGAACTCAGATGTCAGGTGCACACCTGTGCTGAGAGCTCGCTCTGAATAAGGCGGGTCACATCCTCAGTGACCCGGCATATTCACAAAACAGCGGGTTCAACTAAGAAGGCAGAGCAATAAAGGCAATCTGCCGAGGAAAATAAAAACAAGGTTTAACAAGCCATTTGTCCCAACTGCAATTACAGAGTTCCAACTGCAATTAGACTGTCTGTAAACCTGCAACTAGACTGCTAAATGGTAGGAACAGTAATCGACATACTGTAGGAGTCTGCAGTTTATTGGACAGGGCTTTATGAACTTGCTGAGTTCCAGGCTGATGCAGGGACAGTTTCTCAGTGCCCGTGATGTTCAAAGTGCTGCTGTTTGTATATGTGTGAGACAGAACATATAATTCAACAAATCAACAAATCTGTCTTTCTGAGCTTTCCAACTTCATCATTCTGTCTTCACAAAAAAAGTAGAATAACGCCAGTCCTATCCTTTTTTCTTTTTTTAAACATAAGAATCTAACACACCAATAGCCGATTTCTGCAGCATTCTCTTATTTTATATTCTGTCTCTGTGGTATTAAGAGCTCATTGCAGATGTAATTTTATCGCCTGTTAAGCAAAGTGTCCATCACAGTTTGTCTGTATTTGTTATTAAAATTTGTATTCACTTTGCAGTTCACCATTTTTGTGATTCATTATGTTTATTCCAAACCAGAAACATAACCCCATCATTTCCCCATTTTCTTTCTTTCTTTTTTTTTTTTTTTGTAGGAAACTTCTACCATTTACACCAAGAAATACAGAAACTCTGATGATCAAGCTTTGGGAATCACAGAGAAAGACATGCACTCATTTCCACACAAATGTTAGGCTTTATAAGTGTGAATAATTTCTTTCTCTTCTTCTTCATAGAGCCTTGATAGAAACATTGTGGTACGCAGCCATGCACGTGTATCCTCCCTCACCTTGAAAAACATCCAGTTCACGTATGCCGGCCAGTATCTCTGCACCGCTAGCAACTCCATCGGTCACGACAGCCAGCACATGTACCTGGAGGTCCGCTGTAAGTCACCCTGCACCTTCTACAGTTGTTCTAATGGTTTATCAGTGCTGGCAAGAAACATCACATTTATTTTGCTCTGGTCTAATTCACTCATGAGTTAATTAAGATTATTAAGAGCTGTTGTTAATGTTGAAATTTGCTAAATAAATTAACATTTTTATATTTCATTCCAATCTCAGAAAGAGAGCAAATGCTTGCATCTCCCAAAATGCTGACCTGGCTTTTGAAAAAAAAAAAAAAACATTAAAGAAGGAATTTAAATGCTTGAGGTCCAACATTAAGATTAAATGAAAGGATTCTTCTCAAGGAAACTTTGTTTGTGCTCAGGCATTGTCTTAACATTTTTGACAGCATCCTGAAAACTTGTCTAGTCTTTGTCCATTAGCTGTTGATTTTACCTGTAGGAAGGTACGCAGAGAAATCAATAACAGTAGTAATATAACAGTAAGAACAAGTAAAAACAAGTAAGCATTTCTTTCCGGTCGATAAAAGCTTTACACTTATGCCCTTTATCTAAACCGTGTCTGTCTTGTGGAATCCTTGCATGTGTATATCTTTCTCCCATCAGCCTCTAAAAATGATTTCTCCTCATATCATTGTTTAATGCTGGTGCAAAGGAGATCTCACCGTTTGATTCAGATCGACTGAGCACAGAAAACAAAGCTGGTTTCACGTTGACAGACTGACAAACTGGACACACATTCAGCCCGCTGCACCAGCTGAGCCTAAGCTTGGTTTTAAGTTCTAGTGTAAAGTTAACATCAGCAATCACACATCATCGCAATGAGTGAAGTTTTACCTGGTGCATAAAGCAGATAAAAAGGCAGAGGAAGATACTACCATAACTGAAATGATGACACTGTATTACCTAATTACTACATCAACAGTTCTTTATCCATCCAATCTAATAGTTTTTCACTATGGTGGCAAGGACTGTATCAAACATAAATATTGTCCTAGATAATCACAACATCAGCAAAAGTCTTTAGAAAACTTCCGTCTTAGCGAAAGGATAAATAAAGTATAAATAAATAAAGGATGGTAAAGCCAGCTCCTTGATTGTTAAAAGTTCCTCTTTCAATCAACCGAGTGGTACCAGCGGCAGTTCCCATCTCAAGTGAGATGAAGCAGAACAAAGTAAAACTGAGCATGCATGTCACTGTCATCATCAGTGTTACGAGATGTAGTCACAGGAAATGTGCTCCCGGTGTAAATATCAAACAATATGTTCCTGTGGCTCTTCTCACATTAATTCTCACCATCTTTCTAACTGTTCAACCATAGAAAGAGTTAGTAAGGAACAACTTTCACCTGCTCCAGGGAGGTGTAAGTTTTATCTTACCTCTTTGTTGTAACTTTTTATTCTAGGAAGTTACAGCATTAATTACAACACCGAGCTATGTTTGAACCTACACATAGCTGGTGCAACTGGCTGCTTGTCATCAGATTCACAAAACTGTCTAATTTATGACTATGTAAATTTTGGGGGGAGTAAATTAAAACTCAAAAACATTTCGGATCAAGCCACAGCTTCATGCCACGTTTACTTTGCAAGCCCTTCTTTTTTAAAAGCATTATAAAAACGTAGCACTGGATAAGGAGAATGAAATGTTTGAATCAGAAACTCCTCAGACAGGAGGAAGGTCAGAGGAAAAGCTTGTGAGGACGATCGAAATGTTCTGAAGATACAGCGTCCGGGCAGTCACCTCTATTTCTGGGGATAAATAGTAGGTGAGAGAGCAGAGTTTGTTGGGTCAGTGGTACCACTATGATTTGTTACCATGGAAACAAAAGTCTCAGTTCTGACATAGCTTCGGGGGGTGGAGGGGACACAGTGACGCCTGAGACGTGACATTGTAGATATAGTAAGGGAAGACATGCAACAAACCCGAGCTAGATTTGAAAGGTGGGCATTTTGGTCATGTAATATGTCCTGACAGGACAAGAACGTTCTTTGAAGGTTACAAGAAATGTTATAAGGCGTATCTTTCCACATCTGCTTGACCAAAAGAGTCATCAAGGGTAATTTTGATTGCTGAATTATTTTCTGCTATGCTGCCAAGTGACTACAGTCCAAAAGTTTTAGGAGGTTAATGTTTTTTAGTGTTTTGCCAAATTTCAACTGTAACCATGATTATGAGGTTAAATTGCCTGGATGTATCCGTTCATATCCATAGCCATTCAAGGTAAACAGTTCAAGACCAATGGGCTGTTTTACCTTTGGGACCATGTGTCAAAAAGGCTACGGTTTCTACACGGTTCATTAGTTGTGGGTAAAAACACCCTCAAATTAGTCTCTGTTTTACTTCAACTCCAGTGTGCTGGAGTACAGAGACAAAACAAAACTACCTTAATACTCAGAGATCTTAACACAAGCTATCCTCAAGGGAAACTAACACACTGTACCATCAAAAAGAGCTACAGACTCAGAGATGCCAATTATATGTACCCTGTGTTTTTGTGTGCATTTCCCATCAGCACCTAACTCAAAACAAATGCTTGGAAAGATTAGATGTGCATAATGGAAGCCAGTGGAAGCCATACTTGATCTCATTTTGAAATCTATCGAATGTTACCTGGGTAAAAAAGAAAAAAATTAAGCCAATGAACACTTAATTGGATTAATATGCCCTGGTCTCAATGTGCCAGCAATTTGCTCAGAGATATAATCACAACACAGTGTTGATAGAGTTGTTTGAGGGCTTGCAGTTAGCTAGAGTAATCAGAGAGTAATCAGGTAGCTGATTCACTGTTGCCAAGCAATTATCGATAAGAGAAGGTGCTTTGTCTCGAGCAGAGCTCTCGCTCTCTGTCCTTTCTATCACTACTCGCCCACTCACAAGATGAAGACGTTATCTAAGCATGGAACTTCCTATCTGCCGCACAGCATGATCCTATTAGCTGGGCTGAGTGTGTCTAGGTTTTGCTGCTGAAGGACTGATAGGAAAGCGTTAAAATCCTCTCTGTTTGAGTTCTGTTTCATCAGGGGTCGAGGTTTGTTTAGGATGTCACATGAACACACTGAGTAGGAGACAGGTCACTTCCAATGTACTCATCTCAATCCTCCAGTTTCAAAAACATTTTATGTGACGTTCTCTGGATCCGCAGATATTAACTGTTTGAATTGCAATGATGGCACCTACATTTTAAGACTGAAACCACAGAGAACCATTGTTTGCTGCTAATAGATATAAGACAGTTTATCTGTCATGGTAGGCATGCAAGAAAATTGTGTTTGGTAACTCAGAGACCAGCAGCAACGGAAAACAAGATAAATAAACAAGATAAATATGATGAGGTAGCGTCCTTTATCTATGTATGATAAATAAAGACACTTGGATGAGGCAGGCAATCAGTGACTGTGCAAACAGCGTAGTATATAAAGGTATTGCACAACAAATTTAGAACAATATAGAGACATATGAGCAAAGAAGTAGTGTCCTCTATCTATATATAATAAATGAAGGGCACTTATGCATGGCAGGTAAACTCTAATAGTGCAGTATAACAAGGATTGCACATTGAGCTGCATTTTATTACTACATTGATGCAAAGTAGAATGAATATTTTATATTACAGATGTGATATGTATTGTCATGAATTCAATGTTTAGTCAAAGAAGGAGGGAGAGCACATCCTGGAATCCAAGATGAAAGTAACATTTACACAAATTAATCAAGTTTGGAAAGAACAAATGAGTAAAATCAGTAATGCAAGGAGTTCATGGATGAGAGAGAGAGAGAGCTTCCTGAAAGAGGAGGGGAAGAAAAGAGCAAGCCAGACAGGCTGAGCAGAGCAGTGAAACAGGAGGGGGTCACCCTCCTGTTCAAGTGATAGAGATGCAAGAGCAAAGCCTCATCAGATGTTTGTATTTCTACATAAATATATACGATATACACATATAGAGTGCTTTACATTTTATGAAGTTGTGCCCTCCAAATATACTCCATGTCTTCATAGTCCAGCAGGTAGCATGGAAAAAAAATGAAATAAAGAATGTTTGATTAAAAATTACTAGTCAGTGGAAACTATTAATTATTCAGTATATCATGTAAAACAGATTTTCATTTCTTCAAATCCTTAAGGTATGAATACAAGTATTCTTACTGCTGCTGTAATTGTTGCTAATCTTGTATGTGTTTTGTATGCGATCTACATGAGCGCCACTGGCAGACGCATTCCTGTTATTTTGCAAATGTATTAATAATCTCACCTAGACCAGGCTAGGAGGCTACAGAAATCACACAGGCAGGTCACAGGCACTGTAGTGAGTCAATAAGGCCCAAAAGCAGCATTGATAAAAAAGAGTGAGAGTCTCGGGGCTTGAGGTGATGGAGCATCTATTGACTCAGCCTCGTCCATCAATCCCAGCGACAGTGCACCGCAGAGTTTTCAAGGATCCAGGGTCAGGAGTAAAGCCCCAGCAATATCAGGGGATACAGCATTTACCAGCACTCAGGAAGCAAAGCATACTTCACTGCATCCATAAGCATGGCCCAGTAATGTGAGCAGGATAGAATAAAAGGAAACAACACAGAAAACAATCATCTCCTGTTTATAGCCTCTTACTTCTCAGTGATGCTGCCAAAAATTAAGGCTCAGGGTAAAGACTTTTGACCATGTGGTATAAATTCAACTCAGTGTGCTTGTCAGAGCTGCTTGCTAAATGGGGTAGACTATAGCATGAGTGGTAGCAGTGTTATTGGTGTCTCTGCAGGTATCAACTATAGAACAGCAGCAGAGAGAGGAAGAAAACTCTAATGTCCATGAAACCCAAAATGGACTAGCTGAATTTTCTGTAGCTGTCAGGTCTGATGGTATGCAGCACTGTTATTTATGTTGACTCGGTGCTCGTGCTTACTCATGATTGTTAGCCTATTAGACTTACTTGTAATAGTGACACTCAGCCCTGTGAGACATTGAAGTTTTAGTAATTGCTGAGCTGGAGCATCCTGCAGCAAAACATTGCACACACTTTTTGTCAAAAGTAAAAATGGGGGGAAAGTGGCAATTTAGTGTTCCAGAAAATCAGGACAGGTTGTCTTTAAAACTTAAATGGATGTTGTAAAAGACGTCACACAGACATGTAGAAGTGAGACAAATACAGCCACACAAAGCATTTGTCTACCATTCTGTAAAGTGGCAAGTTCTGTCAGCATTGCCATGAGGGCTCCATCTGCTTTCAGGAGTATGCTTTAAATGTTGTTTTTTTTATTTTTTTCTGAAAGAAAGATTTCTAAATGAAGTATCTCACAGCCAAGATAAGAGCGGCTGTGAATGCTGAGAAGAGGAGCTTGTGGCCTTTCCCTGCTAGCTGATTCCTATCCATGCTGGGGATTTTTCGTACAGAGATTTGATGGGTTTGATAATAGTACATATGTTGTGTAAAAAGGGGTTTGGAATCAACACAACATTTATACTTTCCCTGTTCTCACACACCTCTGGAATGAATTCAGGGGTTTGTACTGGGTTATAAAAACATTACATTCAGAGCCCTGTTAGAGGAAAATGAGAGTATTGTGTTTGTGAATATTTTACCCTGTTTGGCAACATTATTAATGCATAAGCTAAAGCCTTGTGTAGACTGCTGTGCTTTTGCCATGATTTGCCTGTTCTACTATGTGTGGAGATCTGCAAACAAAAGAATTTCTACGTACCAGTCACAGCAGGTCATCGACTTCCAGCAGTTCCAAAACTCATCTTGACTTCTTCCTTAGCTGTCCTAGATGCTACGGTAGTTTGCCAACATATTTTACTGTATCCAAATCCAAGATGTTATATGGTTTATGTACCCCCATGTCACCATGGTGACATTCTGGGACAAAAACAGTCTGCCTTCTGATGCCTGGTGTGATGTTTACCATCTCCACTTCCCTATGTACTGCTGCAGATGCTCCAAAGATCCTGGGTGTAGTGACGGCATACACATGGGAGGGGAACCCAGCCAACATCAGCTGTGAGGTGGAGGCTCACCCAGGAGCCTCAGTCGTTTGGTTCAGAGACGGCCTCCAGCTGCCCACTGCCAACGTTACCAACATCAAGATCTTCAACACACCAACCATCAGCTACCTGGAGGTCTGCTCCACCTGCCATCTTTATACTCACAAATAAGGGCACAAGAGTTGATCAAACAGCCTGTGTTTTTAATACTGAAAATAACTGTTTTGTCCGGGCATGTCAGCTTTCAGATAATGTCAGATTCCGTATCTGTAGTTTCAGCTGTAGTTACTTAACAGATAAAAATCAACCATCAGAGGTAATTATGCCTGGTTTTTGTTCCACTTTACTGTGATTTGACCTTCAGATTTCTAAACAAAGCTCTATTGAGGCTTTTTCTGTCTTTTGTCATTTCTAACTGAGTAATTTTTAATGAAAAAGAAAACAATGTACTGAAATGTTAATATTTATTTTTTCATGAATGGAACAGGTACACTCACTTGAGTTGAGAACAGTGCGTGTCATGAGTAATGACATGGATAGATAACAAGTAACAGCTCCGAATCAAGGATTATAATAGTGTGCTAGATTCTGATGCTAATGAACCAGTGGGTGATGATTAGTTCCTACAGTAGATGTCTGTGCTTCTGCATGACCACTTTCCAAATGAATCACTTGTGATTAGCCATGACTGAGCTGCTAAATGGCACTAATCCAGTAACTAATAATTACATCCTAATGACATATGATATATGTCACATGACAAGTTCTTCAGGGGTCTACTCTGTTCTTAGAAGTACTTTTTTCTTGTGGAGTTGAGCACCTAACCACATTACCTGATGTTGTTTGCTTTTTTCTGCCCCTCAGATTACCCCTGAATCTCAGAATGACTTTGGGAGCTACAACTGCACAGCAAGCAATGTGATGGGCACGGAGTCCAAGGAGTTCATTCTTATACAAGCAGGTTTGTTAACTGAAAAGTTTGTAGCATTTGTTTTTTAATTCAAGAAAAGTTTTACAAAAGTAATTTAAATTTTAATTTAAACTTGATGACTTCGTAAACCCCCTAATTATGTGACATATTGCTATACGTTTACTTATCAGTGTTACAGTTTATGTTGAATGAATAACACCTGAACCTCCACCCTCTGGTTTCAGTTGTTACCTAACCAAAGTCATGCTTCCCAGTCCAACCACCCAGAACCAAGTGATTGTTCCAAGGTCAAAATTAATCCCTAGAGGTTTAACAGCTCAGCAATAAAACCTGGAGCAAGGTCCGTTAGAACTTACGGATAAAATTTTAAAGTCAATTCTAAGGCAGTCAGGAAACAGTGTAGGGGACGATGTGTAAAATAGACACATACACACACACACATACACACACACATACATACATATATATATATGTTGCCCAGTTTTTAACAAGCTGCAGATAGTAGACAGGGATTTCTTTCTTTTCTATTCAAGCTGTGGTGAGTAACACAATAAACCAAATCTATTTAAAATACATGTTTTTACTGTGGTAATTATAGCAATAACAATAATTGGAATCTCTTGTTTGTATTTACAGTAATTGGAAAATAAATAAATGGAAAATGTAATGCTTGTGTATGAGATGCCCCAAAGGCAGCATATAAATGAAACTAAATTCAGACCATGCAGACAAACCAGAGACACTCCACGACACAGACCAGACAGGTAATGAGCCTAAATTCAAATCACATTGGAACTGTCCTTTAAGTCCTAAAGATTGGTTTGTGTTAGCTTCATTTGGTATGCAAATTGTTTTGGACCCATTAGAGGAGGTAGGTCGCTCAGGACCTTGACTAAATACAGTGTACTCAAATTAATTGTACTGACATCCTCTGCTGCCACTGTGTAATACACTGTAGGCCCTTTGAGGTGTCTTCTTTTGGCTTTCTCCTTGCCTCATAACTCGTCAGTATGCCTAAAGCGTCTCCTTCCAAACAGAGCTGGACAAAATAAACCCTTCAATTATTTTTTCACACCTTATTTTCCGCGTTGATATGTCAATAAAAAAATCCGACAAGTAGCACGAGGCAAAGAGCTCCAGTGAACAAAGTCATTTCAATTTCAAGGGTAATTAGACAGTCTTTGCATCACATAATAATGGTACACAATCCAGAAATGATTAGGCAGGTTTATCATTACTAGAGGATCATTTTCAGGGATGGTTTCTGTTTGTATGGGATGTTTGATGACATACACAAATGAATTGGTGATTAGTTTATTCTGTCACCAGTGTTACTTACCAGTGCTGAGGTTTCAGTACTTTTATTCTAAAAGTCTAAATGGCCGCTAATGACCTCCAGAGCATGATCGTGATTGGTTGAACACATAACCTACTGATGCTTTTGTTGTTCTTAGAGAGGTATCAGTAGTGGAGCTATGAACGAAAGACTGGGACTTCAGAAGACTTCGGAAGACTGCTAAATTATGTAGGGTGCTCCGTTCGGGTGACCCTGTGTCTTATTTTCAAAGTATATCACAGACATGATGAAGTAGTCTGTTTAAATTGTTAACAAGGGTTCTGACCTGTTTACATTGCTAAAGTATTTATTTTACATTAATTTGTTTTACATTGATTTTGGAAACTGCCATTTTTTCAGTGCCAAGTTGTTTCCTTTACACGTTGCAGAGCAATTAATATTTGTGTACTTCGTATGTTGGAAGATCAAAGCAGTTTGTACATGGGCATATTTCATGCCTTTCATGGGATTTTTTTATATTAGTGCTAGCTTTTAAAATGAGCTTTTGAAAAGAACAAAATAACGTTTTTTTTTTTTATCCGTTCTCCATTGTAGAGGTGCCAGCATCGCCAGAAATTCAAAAAGTGGAACCCTTCTCGAGCACAGCAGTGGTAGAGTTTGAGGAGCCCATCGCCAACGGTGGAGTGCCCATTATCAAGTACAAAGTGGAATGGCGAATGCCTGGCCAGGACTGGACTGGCAGGGAGTATGATGCTGAGGATGGTGAGTCATACACCTCTCCTGACCAAAGTCCATTTGATGGCGGTTTTGTACTTTGCCTTGGCTGTCACGAGCAGGTGTAAAAATCAGAGCGATAGACCACAGATTAAAAATCTGTTACATTCACAAGAAATGTTATTCTGAGCTTTTTTAAGGATCATATTTTTTCATTGATAGCTGATCAAAAACACCTGCCACGATGTAGATTTCTGCTGCACAGTGTGATTAAGTATTGAATTAGTCCTTAACATTATATATTGTGCAGCATACTCTGAGACTCTACATTTATTCAAGCAAAGTGAAAGCACCTCCAGCATCAGCCACTTCATAGTGTCTTTTAAGCCAACTTCAGGCAAAAATATCTATATTTTTTTGTTGTTTTTATTAACATTTTTATTATTATTAATATTTTATGGGCTGTGTCTTTAGACTGCAGTTCACACACAAAGGAAATATGGGCCAAAACTGCAGAAAACATCTCTGCTTGCAACAACAATATTTAATCCAAACATGACAGCAGCTGATGTCAGGAGGAGAGGTGGAACACAGTGCAGCCTAAATGACAGTCAGCTCAGACACTGACAGGCCCCAGATAATATCCCTGTCCCGCTGAGGGTTTGTGGCTCTTACAAATCTGGATGGTTCTCGTCCTGTCTGCCACATGGGACGTATCAGTCAGTGGTTGACAGGCTCCACTGTCAGCTCAAGGCCCAAGAGCCGCCCGTCACGCAAGCGTATACACAAAACAAAACACAAGCACCCACACACCGACAGTAAATGTTACCAAAAATACCGCATTCAACTACATCACCTAATCCACCTCTGATAAATAAACACCAACAGGACCTCCGTTGCACTGTACAGTGCATACATTTCAGGTAGTATAGTTGTGAGATTATTTTGTAAAGTTAGAAATATGAAAGGCTTAGTTAAGCTATAGAAAGCACATAGCGTTACTGAAATTATTAAACGGCGGAAATGTGTCAATAAAAAGTCAGGCTGCATTAGACAATGTTATTACCAGAATTAACTCATTGTTCTTTTAGGTTTTGGTCCAGACTTTATCGACAATAAAAAATTGGAGCTTTATCCTTTAATGTTTGTTGGCCGTCAAAGTTGAAATCGACACAGACAAGGCAGGACAAAAAGAGGTCTTCTATTTCAGGGAAATTCTTTGACAGTTCACCAGAGTGTTTTTTTTTTGTTTTTTTTTTTTTTTTTATGAACCAAGTCTCAGTCACCTATTAACTTCTCAAATGTTAGTACACATTCCTTGATGCTGCAGTAAGCGTCCACAGCAGTAACACAATGATTAACAGAAACCAAAGTCAGTCGAATTCAGGGAGTCCAACGATTGTTATGATTTGTGGAGATAACCTTTTAGAGAAGCGGAGGAAACCAGCATGTGGTAATCAGAGGCAAATTACTCCGGCTGGAAATCTCATCTGAACATGAATCGTTTCAGCAGCGATATCAGTTTTACTGATGCTGGTGGTGCTAAAAGCCCAGTTGTTGAATATGTTTGGCCTCATGCTTTTTAGCTGTGTTCATACAGTTTCCCCAAGCAGTCGCTTATGCATGAGAAAGTCTTTCTCATTGAGACATTAATGTGAAATGCATTCAGAATTTTCTCTGCGTCACAGTAATCAAAAAATGTTTCTCAGCCCTTTTGCACCAGGGTCTAAATTTATTTTCATCCATGAAATTATTGTTCTTTGTATTACACAGTGAGATATCAGCTAGGGGCTTTTTATTTTATTTTATTATTATATATTATTATTATTATTATTATTTATTTATTTATTTATTTATTTTTTACAAAAGTCAGGAAATACATGTGTGTACAGAGTATGTTTGTATCCTAATTGAAATCTCAGTGGTCCCTTGTTACTAGGCAAATGACTTTGTTTAATGAATTTTTTTCACATTTTAATCAAGAAATGTATTCTTATCTGTAGAAAAAACACCACAGGTTCACACTTTAACATTTTATTGAATTAGTTATATTTGAAGCTATCAAAATTCAGACTCTTTGGGTGATTTCTATGTAAATTGACTGACCTTCACCTGTGAAAATCACATTTAAAGATAATAGTAGCAGGCTTTCCTAATAGCATTTTTTTGTGTTCTATACTTGGCACCCTTTGTGTTACAGCTGGTCTTTAATGTTATTTTCCTACAGTATAACCAGTAACCATAAATCCCAGAACCCCCGCTGTAATTAGAACTTGTCCTCTTCTTGGCTTTTCACCTTCATGATGTTGGTCTGCTTTGCCCCTGTGCTCACTACATGCAAGTACTTACCCTGTCATTGGTAATATTCTGTGTATATGCAGCTTTGCTCCCATTTGTTACTTTTTTTTGTTAGTCTCCATGAATAATCCCATCAGGAGAATATTCCAGCCACCCTGTGGTGACCTGCCCAGTGATAAAACATGCTGCGTATACAGTGTAAACATAAACCGCTACAGCCAGCAGTTGCCTTCTGGCGACTTCTAATTCAATACAATGTGAAAATACAGAGCTTGACTAACCAGATTAAGTTTTAATTATTTCTTACATTTGTGTCTCCGGAGTAAAACAACATGAAATATAAAATACATGGCGTACAGAATACTGTGCATGTGATGGTAATGGATGTAACAAGATCAGGAAGAGAAAGCAAATAGGAAGCAAAAGGGAAAAAACAAAAGCAAAAAGCAAAACCAGAAAAAAACACAAACATGGGCAATCATTATAGCATGTTACAGTGACCAAGGGAAGTACTCATACCCATATGAGTTAGACATAAGAGAGACAATATGTTCTTATAATCATTATTGGTAAAAATAAATAAGGCTCTGTGTAAACACATGTTTCTGTCTCTTTATATTTTATTTAGGTCATCATTAGCTTCCACAAAAATGACTCCTATTCTTCCTGGAGTCCACATAAAATAATAAAAAAATAAACAGGGCAAAACAAGCCAAACACAAACACTAGGAAAAAAAGGAATTTCATTAATGAAAAGCAAAGAAAAAAAATAAAACAACATCAGTCACGTGCAAATTCATTATACAACCAGTATATATATATATATTTGAACAAAGTCTGTATTTTAATGCATCCTACACAGTAAGCATCAACAGTCATTAATGCATCTCACACTTTAGCACATGACAATCAACAAACATCTATTTCCCTTAGTCTTGATTCACAATTTCTTGTTTCCCTGTATACCTGCATGGAATGACACCATCCTCACTTCCAACAGACATGATCAAGATCACCATCATTGGCCTGAAACCAGAGACCACCTATGAAGTCAAGATGTCCGCCATCAACGGCAAAGGCGAAGGCGATAGCAGCCCGGCCAGCACTTTCAAGACAGAGCCAGTCCGTAAGTACTGTCCTCACTGCTCGTGTCCCTGCTCTCAGTAAGCTCTCCTCTGACCCCAACGCTTTGAACCTAATGCTCACTCCACCGCTTGCTCATGTCTAGCTGAGCCAAGATGCTTTCACTCCTACACTCCTCTATTCTCACGCCAAGCCCCAGTGCAGTCCTCTTCAATCCAGGCTAGAAGGAATTCACGATGCCACTGCCACTTCAAAATCCATCCCGGTTAACAGTGTTAACTTTGTAAAGCATAACCTCTGTATCCTTCATCACCGAACAGTATTATGTGCTTCTTTCCTCATGAATTTTTGCAGTGTATGAGGCAGACCTCGCTTCCTCCCTGACTTCTTAGCCTTCAACTCAGGTGATTTAGAGAAAGCGTTCTGGAAAATACTTGTGCATACTTAAGGCTGATTTATACTTCAGTGTGAAGTGTCAGCTCTGTATTTATAGTTCAGTGGCAGTGTGCATTGTTAATATGACAGCCAGAGGTCAGGCCCTGCTCAAGATTGTTTATATTTCATGAAGGAAATGGCAGCACAAGATGAAATGTTGGATATTTTGGAGGTGGAAGAAAATTACAATTTAACTGTGTTTGAATGAACGGAGAAAGGGTCACCTTAAAGCGGGAGAAATACAAGGAGGACACCTGCTTGTCAGGCAGATGAGGGAAGTTTTGACCATGTTGCATTTGTTCATCAGCCTTGATACTTGCACCGCATAGCTGGATTTTCTGGGGTGACTTGCTGTTGCCCTCTGTGTACGCACCATTTACGTTTTTCTTGTGAATAGTGTGGCTTCAAATCACAGCTTTGTTAGTCGTATGGCAGCATCTGCAACCTTACAGCAAAGAGCAGGTGCGTAGCACCAATAAGAATGTGTCAGCCTGACAGAAAATGTGTCAACTACGTGTTTATTTATATACAACAATGTGTCAAGTGATTCGTTCTCACTGAAGTATAAATGATGCCCAGTAGAGGTCCAGAGAGCGCTCTTATATTCAAGCTGAGAGTGCCTGTACTATGCATAACAGAGATCTCTAGGACCTAATTTACACTTATCTAGCAAGGGTAGATAAAATCACTCTGTTTCAACCTAATGCATTATTTCACTGCCACTGCTTCGCAACCAAGCAGCACGTCTGCTATCGAGGGTAAATATCCTATATTATAGTAACATTAGCACCACACAGGCAGGCTTAGCAGATTTTAGGTTTTAAGAAAACTTCTCTCATTTTATCCACTTTAGATGGTGACAGACAGACTGTCGCTGCAGGTAGCTCTCAGGCTACAGCCTGCGCTCAGAGTCAGTGATAGTAAAACAGTTGTCTTAATGCTGAAAACCTGTGTAGGCCTTCTTTTTTCCACACAGAAAACTGATCAGGAATTGGATGAGGATGAATTCCCATCCTCAGGAATAGTTGCCCAAAAGAAAATAAGTCTCACGTCATAAGAAACCAGAATTATCCTTTAATCTGTCTAAGCTCTGTGGAGCTAGTTTTTTCCAGGCTATGTTCAGGGTCATGAAGAAATCTTTGTTTTTGTTTGTAGCAGCCTCCATGTCATGCTTCCATCTGTGCTTCATCACCCCACTGCTTCTGTAGAAAAATCCCTCCTCTGCATCCTGCTTATTTCCCCTGAATCCCTGACGTCAAAGGTAGAGGCAGTGTCTGATGTATTTATTCAGACTAGTTTAACTAGAACTTAGTTTTTTTTTAATGTATGAATCTGAGGTTGAGCTCAGTTTCCTTGATGTATTATTTACAGAACTGAAATGAAGATGGACATGAAGGAATCGGTTTAGATTCTATTTCATGTTGTCGTTTAATGTGTTAAATTACATCAGAGTAGCTGGGGGAGATTGTCAGCCAGAAACCCAGTGTCCTGCTTTGACACTGAACACCCACCATGCCCAAAGTCAAAGCCGAGCCTGAAGTCATTTAAAAGACAAGTTTCTAATTTGGATGGTAATACTGTACCAGGATTATGAAAGTCAAAGTCGCCCGCAGAGCAAAGAGAAGCAAGAATTTCGGTGGATAGAAAGTCCAACGAGAGACAATAACAGTGTGACAGCGAGTAAATGATGTGGCAGGACAGAGCTGCCCTCTTTCACTGATCATATTTCTCATTTCATTGTCTTTGTTTCTTCTCTTTGTTTTGTTGTTTTCTCATCATGGTTTTCCATCTGTTCTGTATTCCACTGGACTTCTCAGAGTATTCTTTCACAAGTAAGTTTCTTTTCCTCTGTCTTGTCTGCTTCATTTTCTGCTGTAATCATTTCCATCCTCATTGCATTCATCTGCTTTTTTTTGACCATCCTCTCAACATTAAAACGTTCCTTCAATGACTGAGGAAACGTGCTCTAATAATGTAAGTCTACTGTAAAAATGGTCTTGATCACATGATATTTTACTTGGAGAGTTCCACAGAAATCATCACCAGTGCCCCGAGTGAATTTTCTTCTCTCTTACATAAATACCAGTACTCATCCGTTACCTGTTGTACTAATTTTCCAGACGGCGGTCCACTTCTTTACTCTAATGTGGTTTCAGGCTTGTTTGTAGAAGTGTGATAGACTGATACAACAAACTTACAGCCTCTAGCAAGTGAGTAATTTTGTACCGTATCCTTGGTGCGACCTGTGCCTCTTTAGTATTGCTTGCTCGTAACATCTTTATTTTGGAGTCTCTCTTGTGCAAAGTATAGTGTACAGTGCAGCCAGTGAGTGTTATATAAGGCCCTTAAAGAAGCTATACTGTCTTCAGAGATAAGCAAGAGCAATACAGTCATATTATCATAGCAGTTAATGTGAATTAAGCATACTTGCTGGTAATAATGTTAAAAGCTGGGCATCTCATATGACTCTGTGTGGAACCATAAGGTTGAAATATTCAGGCTTTCAATTCTCAATCTTAAGGATTTTCATTAGTGCTGATGGTGTGTGCGTTTTCGTGCCTTTTTAATTTGGCCCTTACACTTGACGACAGTTGTGTCTCAGAGGTCACAAGAATGTATATCGAGAAAAGTGGTAAACAGCTTCCCAGTTTCTGCTGGGTTGCAGGTACTGGGGAACTGCAGCTTTCTTTTGACACAGTCTATGCTTACCTCTGTTCAGGAAATATATATATATATATATATATATATATATATATATATATATATATATATATATATATATATATATATATATATATATACACACACTTTTTTGGCATTATCTTGTCTTGAGGAGAGTGATAGTCCGTGTTCTGCTTCTGTGTGTGTCCAGCTTCAGGAGAGTATAAGCTAGGCATTGTACAAATCTGTCAAATTAAAGTAACAGCCAGTTGTTGCTGTAAATGAAACCAGAGCCAAAAGGCAGTTAGTATGGGTACAAAAGGAAAGGAAGCTGACACTGTACATTCACAGATGAACAAGTAAGAGCACAGCATAAATACTCAACAAGCAGCTCACTGAAGTCTTAAAAGCACTGCAAAACAATTCAGGGAATCATTGTTCTTTCTTATCTTTGTGTCAGTGAGAAGTGTCTCATGTTTACAGGCATTAGCTCTAAAATCATAGGGAATGCATTTTGGGGAAACCTGTCCTCAGGATTATATGTGTCCTAACTATTGAGTGGGAAGCCACAGTCCGCATTCTGGGATCAACTCCAGATCTAAGGCCAGTGATGAATACTATGGGATGAACCCAGAGCCCAGGGTCCACAACTGGGAAGCAATATCGTAAACAAACCTCAGGCCATATTTTCCTTATTCCTTAATATAATTTCTGTAACATACAGTAACTAGTGCCTGTGAGTAAGACAAAATAAAGTTGTTCTTCATAGCTCTAAGACAGACAGACCAGACAGTCACTCATCTGTGGTTGTCCCTGGTGAGAGCAGTCTTGTCTCAGCAAGCACTGAATTCTCTACAGCTCTTTAACATAATAAATAATTCAGGTGGTGTCAGTCATAATCTCATATTTGTTTGTGACAGATTGGTTTGGCTGAACACAAAATTATCTTTCACGTTTTTTTGGACAGTTAACATAAAATAGATCCGCTCCAGAGCTTGCCACTACTTACTAAAAATTGACATATTGACATATTTCTTTGTTATAAGGAACACAAACAGACACCATATATTGATTTACATATTATATTTCTACATAGAAATATTCTTTTTTTTATTAAATAAGGCCTCGCGATATGAAACAACAAGCTGTCAGCTGTCTGTGTTGTCGCATCACAGTGGTTAGCAGAGTGGACATTCAAACAGATGCCAAAAAAACCAGAGGATTTCAGGAATGTTCCAGAGAAATTCATCAAGACGGTATAAAAACAAACGTGACCCAGCGCTGAGTTGCTCCTGTTGTGGAGAACTCCAGCTCCTCTCACCATGTTTTCACCATCTTTCAGTTTCATCAGAGATTCCACCCACTATTGCTGCTACCAGTATGGCCCGTAGTGAGTATGCCAGTCCAGCAGTGTGCAGTGTGTCTCTCTTCATGTCTCTCTCTCTCTCTTACCTGCTTGGCCTCACAGTTAATGTAGATGATCATTTATTACTGGTGTGGCTCATAGGAGGGCACATACTCCCTCTATAGAGTACAGCTGCAGCAGAACAGCGAAATGTGTTGGCAGCTTACTAGCTTTGCTAACTGTCCTGAGTATCCATAGGTTATGATTTTACTAACAATTGCCAAGGACATGAAGGTTGCGTTTCTAACAGCCTGACTATAGAAATGTGTGAGTTACATAATTAACATAATGTGCCTGTTCATAAAATCACGATATAGACTCTTTTGATTGTGGTGTAATGAATTTGGAAAATTTATATTAAGTTATATATAATATACTGTGTTTGCTGTGACCTGATAATTTGTGAGAATGCAAATGTCAAAGTGAAGGTCCTGGTAGATGAGTGGCTGCAAAACTGATATGTAGACGCTCTTTATAGAGATAGTATCGTGTTAGCATAAAGTTAGTTCTTTTTCAGTTAACTTATAACCCTGTATCACACAAGATGTTTATGCTCTTGTTTGGTATAAACATTGGGTGATAGTAGGCTCCATGTTAACACTGTTCTGTATGTGTTTGTTTGTGTCATGTAGAATATACAGTAATTAGCATTTTCTGAGATGCAAGTACCACTAGTGTCAACATCAAACTTGTAAATCCAACTGAAAACCCAGACCAGGTGGCAGACAATACAAAAGTGTACAAATATTTTGACATGGATACTATTTTGGCCCCGCCAAAAACACACCATGAGAATGTATTCAGTGTGAAAATGACACTTGTAACATTTGCAGTTGCCATCTTGGATTACACATTGGCAGAAGTGCTTATAATCGTAACCGACTGGTTAGGATATCAGCAATTATACTCAATGCTTTTGTTTTTCATTTAAATCTAATGGTTCATTAATAAACCATTTTGACAGGTACCTTAAACGCATCGCTGTATTAAAAAAAGGGAGGTATTACCCTGATAAAATGCTTTTTCCTCCATCTTCCTACTACCTACAGAACCTATTTCTGCCTCTGTCATATCAACATATTGTAGTTTTTATCAAAGTCAGTCTGTCTCTGCACACTTTGAATTTTCTTGAAAGCCCCCTAAATGTTTCTCATCATGTTGTCCGTTCAGCTCAGACTGAGTATCAGATCATCTGACAGTTATGGCAGTACAGTTCACACTACTCTTGAGGCTTTGCCTTGTCTATGAGGAAAGTAATTTAGAGGAGATCCTTCTACTTGTGACAGCGTGCTCCTGGTCAACACAACCAGGAAATACACTGAGCCAGACATGCTTTGCTTTGAGATAACAGAAGGGTGACTGACACTGATCAGCAACACATGCAAACCCCTGCTGATATTTTATGATTATCTCGCGCAAACAACCGGTGAAATTATTACTGATTGCACTGTTAAGACACCTTATCAATCTGACTCCTGATTGCTTTAATTTGTGGTTCACACAAAACCTAAAGCAACAACTGAGATAACGATGTGTAAATAAACACGCTTTGTGTTTTTGGTACAAGGTCACTGGATTAAATTGTCATATGTCTCCTGTTGCTCCTTTTACTTGTGTTCGTGATGTACTGTATGAGAAGTGTATGTCCTCGCCGTGCTCCTAACTAAATCTCTCCCTCTGAACACTCCTTTGATAACATTTTGTCAGATACAGCCTTGGCTTTTCATTTGGTTCTCCTGTGATGTTGTTGTTCATGGCAAATGCATCACTCAACAGCACATGTCACAAATGCTTTTTAAACCACCATCTGATTCAGACGCTGTTTTTCCTGATGTTTCATGTGTTCGTACTGTTGTCTGCTGTGTTGTGTACCATACTTAGTTGGCATGGTTTTTATACCCAAAGCTGCTTCTTTTGACCTTGATTTCTTGTTTGTTCCAGAAAAACCAACTGATGTATTTTTCTTTTTTTTTTTATCTTTAATTTGTCTTTAATGGCAGTCATCACGACTGCTGGAGCTGAAGCGTAGTTCAAATTCTGATTGGACAATAATGTTGTCACGTAAAATACTGAAATATATAAAAGAAACAAAATCTGTGAAAGGAAATGCTGTTGATTATCTGGAAACATGAGGCAATTCTGGGTTCACAGGTTTGGTTGTATCTTAAATCTATAAGCTACAACCAAAACTAAGTCTGCAACCGCTTCATAATTTCAACATATTTCTTATATGTATTTTTTAAAAATGCGTTTATCAATTTATGTATTTCTTTTTGATGTTTATGTTCCTTTTGTGTCATGTTGTCTTTAACATATTTATTTGTTTTGTTCATTATGTTGACATGTTTTCATCATATCAAAATGTTTTGTATGTTTCCCATGTGCCCCCCTATCCCCCACCCCACCCCGTCGCCTCTCCCGCGACCCCCCTACTCCCACCCTCCTTTCCCTATGTTTTCCTTTCAACCAATCATGTGCGTTCACATCATGTGACATTGTCATGTGGCTCTTGCATGGTGCTGATGATGTCGTCTTCGCTGGCCAACAGAAGGTAATTTTGTTTTTTTCTGTTTAGTCTGAGATCATAAGATCAGCAATGATCAATAAGAAAACTTTTGTTAAATTAGACCTGTAGATGACACATTAGAACGCTTTCAGTTTTATTTGGCTATTTTTCATCCATCTTGAGGTCATTCTGTAAATATGTAGAAAACACTTAGTGAACGTGCAGTGTTTCACTCCGTCATCAACTCCATTCATCTTTTTCCTCCTCCCTTCCTCCAACTACGATGCTTTTGCCCATTTTCCATAGTAGTCACAAACTGTGCAAGACTGTTTCCCTCTTAGTGCCTTGTCAAAGATTTATACTATAGAGACATTACAAGAAATAAACACCAGGGCCGCATTCTTTTCATTGTGGCTAACAGAGCTAGCTTAATGCTATTCTTAACCTGCATTTGTTCTTCCAGATAGGATATGTACACACAGATCACATGTTAGTACCAGTGGAAAATAGGGCCTTTGACTTCAGAGCCAGCTAAGATGTATCAGAAGCAGTTTACCAAAGCATGCCCCTTCAGTTCACAATTTGTAAAAGTGCAGGCGGATTCAAACTTAGCTACACAAAGAACAAAACTTTTTAATGTTACACATCTGTGAACTTATTTTCAAATGTGGTCGCTCCTCTCCGTAGAAGCGCCACCAAGCTGTCATTTAAATTCGACAGATTACTAAACTTGTCTAACTGAAAAGGAAATGTGTACTTTAAAGCACACCAACATGAGTGCTCATTGTAGGTGTAGTAAACTGCAATGATGCAACATGTGCTACACATTGGCCTCACACATTTCATTCCATCTATCTTTTAAAATCTTGCTTTGTTTTTCTTTCTTCTCACTTAGGTTTACTGAAAAGCTAAGATAGCTAATGCTCTGCCAGCCAACCATATGAGGGGCTGGTTTAATTGTTTCACTCTTTTTTCTTTTCTCTGAAAATCTAAAGTATTGGAGAAACCTTAAACCGAGATTACAAATATAGAACTGGATTAGCTGGATGAGAATTCACATGATAATTTAGCTTCGTATTAGCCTGGATTAGTTGACAAACAAAGAATTTGGCACATCAGGAACAGTAGTTTCATTTTAATCCAAACACACTCCATGCCTTTTTATGTTTGGTTCTCTGATGTGCATTTTCTTGTTATTGTTTATATAAAACTCTAGAGGAGTTAGAAGTTACATTTTTATTGGGTTCGTTAGCCCTATGTTTTTCTTATTTTGGCTTTAAATTGTGCCAAAATTCTCTTCCAGTTATCATTAAAATGTCTTTAGAAAAATCTCAGATCTGACTTTGTCCAGCAGATTTGTTATTACATGAAAACCTTCCTTTTTGGTTATTTACCGTTTTGTTATAAATCACATTTAACCATCATAAGATCAGCCTCATGAAGTGCCACTGACTGCAATCTGCATTGCACACATTAGTAAACACAGTCCTCATACTCACCCACAAAGCTAATTTTTCTTATTTTTCCAAACGATGTACCGTAGCTCACAGTGTTTGACTGTTTGGACTCGCAGCATTGCATTACTGCAGCATGCAAGTTTATTTCCTCTTTCTTGTTGCATCCTTCTTCTCATTGTTCCGCTGTTTCCCTATGAAAAGGTCAGTCCTGTCTGCATGTGTCTCTGTCTTTGGTGTCACGTCTACTCGGTTCTTCACTTCACAAATATACATAAAATAACTGAAGAACTATGTTCATAGCTTTTAATTAACTAATTGCGATAAACATTCAGTATTTAAAAAGAACGGGAGAAGACTTGATGATGTGGACCAAAAAAAAAACCCCATTTAAGTTCTAATTTTAGAAATTCCCAGAAAATTATCTGAGAAAATAGGTTTGTTTATTTTTTCATGTTGCCTTAATCATGTTCCATACAAACAACATGCTTATAAATTAACACTTTTGAATCCAGGTTACATTTAAATCAGTTACATTTTTGTGTAATTTATAAAATGGATCTGATTTAAAGATGTAAAGTTGAACAGTGTGGTGCCTCACATTATAGTAGTAATTTGAATATGACACTTTTTTCACATTTTTTCCTCGCAATAATTAATATTAGTATTGGCACAAATAGTACTCTTATATAATGATTCTCAGTATTAAATATTGTATCAGATGGAAATATGAACCCACATAATTCAAAAATTACAAAACTGGAATAAAGGATCCTTCAGCATGCTCTTTTTTTTTTTCTTTAAATTACTCTTGTTCAATTCTAACCACTTATCTCCCAATGTATGCTGGAAGATGAGGGAGGACACTGTATTTGGTCAGGCTTCATGTGGAACCATGCCCCCTACCTGCGTGTCAGTGTGAGGTAAAGGGAAATGCTCCACATGTTGCACCCTCCTCGTGTGTAGCAGCCCCCAAAAATTCCAGCCTGCATGGTGGAGCCTCTCATTCTAACCACTCCTTTCTCTGTTTTAGCCTCAGAAATTCTCACCTAACCCAGAATGATGCTCGCGGATAACAATACTGAATGTACCGATGTCTACCGGCCACCGTGTTACTGCTGTCGCTTACTAACTGTTTTATTCACTTCCAGCATTTGCCATGTTCACCTCAGTCTAGTGGAATGCAGTTTTCAGGCAGTGCGCTCAGATGATTATGTATGATGAAGAGAAAGTGCCTTCATGCATATTCAATCAATTAATTACAACCACTAACTGTCATGTTTGAAATGTTAAATATTGGGTCTGCCGTTTTGTTTTTTTTCTGTGTCCATTTGAAATGTATGCCACTGTTATATTTCCTTACCCACTCAATGAGTGAGTGTATGCAAAGGCATACATTTAAATCTGCATCATGTTGTTCAAGATATATATATATATATTTATTTATATATAAGTTTCTTTTTTCTGCCACATGCTTGTGGGTGTGTTATTATCATATTGTTAGCACAGGGCAAAGGCTTTAACATCATGAGGTAGTCAGTTTAATAACATAGCAACATGGCTAACTGTGTGTAGCCTATATGTACAGTACATAATTTATGACTTTGAGTTGTTAGTCTTCTAACAACGAGAGTAAAAGCCAGCATCACTACACACTCAAAACACCTTGACCCTCTTTCCGGCAAGACTATGTAAATGTTATTAAAAGTAATAGAGTAACATGTCCAATCAAGGCCTGCGGGCTCATTATCCAACGACCCAGCAGTCATTACTCAGGAGGACAGAGCAGATAATGGGGAGTCTCAAGGAGAACAACACCTCAGCCAGTGGTTCTGAGGCAGCCACGCTGCTCGCTGCTCCTTTGAGCTGCCCTTAAAGGAATATTCTACCCAAGGTCTATCTTTGACAATCAAACACTCTGCTGGTTCCAACAAGCCCTCCACACTAAATGGCAAAAGACACAGTCATTTCTGTTTGCTGATCTGACAGAGGTATGGAGAGGAAAGCGTTGTTTGTCAGTGCCTTCCAGAACCTTTGCAAATCACTGTAACAAAAAGGATTCATTATTCCAAACTCCATGGCTAAAGTTTGAATTAGTTTAGGCACAAAAACTGCTCTAAAGACTGTGCTAATGGTTAACACAAACTGACACTCTGTGACCCATTTATCAACTCCTTTTTTGAGGCACTTCAACAATATCACACTATTTCCAAGTTTTCTCCTCACAGACAAGAGTCATAATTAACGACTGAAGTGCTTTGTCAGGGAACGTAACACACATCATATTTAGGCATTAGAAGAAAGACTGATGCTTGTGGATAGTCTTATTGGTTTTCATAGATTTCAGTACTCAAAAGTTTACTTGACATGCACAGAATCAAAATGTCTATAAAATTTCAAAATCAAATTTCTCCTGCAACAGCTTCTCTGCTGTCAATTTGTTTGTTCTGGAGAATTAAAAAAGTGATATTTTTCAAAAAGCAGAGCTAGATACACAACTTTAATCCCAGTCCTTTTTACAGCCATTGTTTATGACAGGTTTTGTGACTTTAATGAGAGATTTACGATCAAAAGACAGATGTGGGTGGAGTATTACTTGGAGAGTACCACACCAAAAGGGAGTGTTACTTAAAAAGGTGTTATTTAACGAGAACACGTGTTCGTATGTTATCATGGAGTCAGTCAGCACATGGTAGCACCGAGCGGTGGAGCTGATGATGAGCAGGGATTTGAGCTTTAGATTTCTGTGTTCTTATCCCTGAACAGATTAGTAGAGCAGCGTGACAGCACAAAAACTCTCTGTGTTGCATTAGGCCAACAGAGGCTACCTCCACATCTGCAATGTCCTCTGATTGCAATGCTTGTTACATTTCAAAGAAAAACATCTTAAAACTGCACTTGAACTGACAATCAGTGCCAACAGTCAAACTAGCAATGAATTTAAGTTTCAGCTTAGTTGACCTTGAAGACACAGGCACAGTAGGAAGGTTTGAAACACACAGTATTACTTGTGTGCAGAGGCCAGGCACGTGATGATGCAACAACCATATTTACATGTACTAATCAGAAATTCTTGGTTTGTCCTGTGTAGGGGAACCCAGTGCTCCCAAACTAGAGGTCAAGGGCCAAAACAGGGGCAATTCTCTTAAGGTCAACTGGATCAAGCAGGACGACGGCGGTTCCCCCATTAAACATTACCTGATCAGATACAAGGCTGTGAGTATACTGGGCAAGGAGGTAACCTGGCACCACTTTGCTGTTCTGCATTTTTTTTTTTTCCAGTTCATTAAGGCACGTTTTCTGCAACCCCAGGCACCCTGACAATTTGCACCTTCTAAACTATAATTATGTTCAACAACTGGCCAGATTTAACTTTTAAACAACAGCATAATACTTGACATCAGTGTTATTGTGTTTTTTCTTCTACCAATTTGGAAAGAACAGTTTTCACTGGGGAGGTTGTCAACAGAAAAGATGAGCGTAGACAGACCAACCAGTAAGCCATGATTCCTCACTGACGTGAATACTGACGACTGTCTTTGATTAAACACCATGCCACAAGGACCACGGCCAGAGACTAAGCCTAGTTTAGTGGGTGTAATTTTTTTCCCTTGTGACACCCAGCCTCAATCAGTGTGCTACTTTCACTGACTTTAGTAACTGTAGCTTCAGTTCAGGCTGCGTTTAATTGCTTGTTTAATGCTTGTTAGCTCAATGTCTCAACTTATGTTTCTACAAATATTGTAGAAATCATGTGAATTAAAGCTCAGGAGTTGTCGGAGGGCACTCTGTGTACTAAGAGACCTCTGTACTTAATGCAAAGAAATAAAATAGATATTGATCTTGTAGCCCAACTCTTAGTAAAACAGCAAATATGCAAATTTCCCAAGATCTTGACGCATTCATTTAATGCCTGAGAAACTTCATTTCCTCCTTTAACCTCCTTCCAGGCAGAAGTTGGCATGTCTGGGTTTTGTTTCCCCCCGAATTCAGATTTTAACAACAAATTTCTCACTGTGTAGCTGAACTGAACCATCTCTAAGCTAACTGGACACCAGTCACATTTACTGTTTTTGGAACTATTTACAAGATAATTGGTGATTTCTATATTCTTTTTGGACTTGTGGTGGCAAAAGTGTAGCTGCCAAACATTCTGTAAACCCTCAGCCTGTGTTGTTTGTCACTTGTTTTATCTTCGACAAACAGCTTGAAAAATGTTGTCATTCTCAAATCATCTGAACTCACCCTGTCCTCAGTGCTTGTTTAGAATGACCGCAGTCTCACTTGGTTACCCAGTTTTAAGGTTTGCCCCTCCTACATTCCTTTCTCAGAAGCATGTATCTGACTGGAAACCAGAGATCCGCGTCCCCCATGGCAGTGAATATGTGGTGCTGAGCGGACTGGACTGGAATACAGAGTATGAGGTTCACGTGGTGGCAGAAAATCAGCAGGGCAAGTCCAAGCCTGGCATCCTCTCCTTCAGAACAGCTGTAGAGCCCACTACAATCCCAGGTACTATTCCCATCATCCCACTTTGAGCATCCACACACATCAGCCACAGTGTACAAAGGCTTCCACCGTGACCAGAAAGGCTCTATTATTGGATTCTTGACTCTTAGTAGGTGCTTATTCAAAGCCTACCGGCCTCAGGGTCTGACATGGATAATCTGTCTCTGTCTATTGTGTGGGAGAGGTGTATTGTTTATACTGCACTTATTAGTGCAGTTGGCAACAAAAAGGAGCTACATGATGCAAGCCATAAAGAGTTCCACATATTGTGGCCTTTACAGTGGGTTTGAAATGACAACAAACAGCACAGTCTCATAACACTATGTGAAATGAGCACAAACTCTGAAATGCATATGATGTGTTGATGACATTCCCCCTGCATGGACGGAGTGTATGATAGCAATATGAGTTTTAGATCGGGGAATTTAACTGTAGATGAAATGTGGGCAGTGAGCAGAGTGAGGCTCGTTATTTGGCTTAATGTTTTATTTCGGCTTAATGTTGGTTCTTTTAGAACCGTTTTGTTGTTCTTGTTTCCATTGTACCGAGCAGAGAGACATTTGGAGAGATGGATGTTCAGCAGACTGAACATTAAAATCAGAATCAGAATTTTAACTTTATGGGCCAAGTAACTTTCCCCATGCAAAAAAAAAAAAAACACAAGAGGATGTAGAGAAAGAAACACAGAGTTGTGTAAGCAAACAAAGACAATGACATCTGCTCTTGTGCAGTCATTGTACAGTTACAGTGCCATGTGTTTCTCAGAAGTTGGTGACAAGTCAAGCTGTTGAGGTCAGTAGAAATACACAACCAGCATGAAGCTGGGTCATCTGAAGTTTATGTTCATTTTATCCTTGGCCTTTACTCGGTTTCTTTGTACTTTTAATGCCAAATTCCTGCTTTTCTCCAGTTATATCTCCTCCTCCTAATCCTTTCCACTTGGAGAAATACATTTCTCTGTTTTTTTTTTCATGCTCAGAGCCCATTATTTGCATTTTAAAACACTGTGCTCACTTCACAAAATTTCAGATACCAGGCTGCACAAGATCAACAATAGCTACTGAATCCATATGAAGAGTAGAGGCATACTCACTGTACTTCTCCTCCTCCTTGATGCTCTGCTGCTACAGATAAAACTCAGCATCATGGTATTCTTCTCTCCCGGTTTTCAGTAGCTCCTATAAGGTAGCAGTTACTGCTCAAGTTCAGTGAGCAATAAAGTCGGAGCAGATATCAGTCAGGCCCACAGCATTTTGTCCAGTTCATTCTAAATGCATCTCTACCCAGGCAGTCACGGTCTTCCTTTGCTCTGCTGCGGTGTCGTGTGTAAGGTGCACATTTTAACTTGGGCTGCCTCCCCATCGCACTATACCTGAGCTATGTAACAGGTTAAATTTCTCTATCGTCCAACTATCTTTTTATCTTCTAGTGAAGAATAACATCAGGTGTTCTCTCTGTATCATCCTTTCTCTTCCATTCTCACCTTCAGTTTCAGAATTTTCTTGCCTGCTCTTTTCTTTCTTCAGAAAAGAGATTTCAGTTGCTTGAACCATGTTTTCTTTCTAGTCAAGTGAGCATCAAGGAATCTAATAATATGGCAAAAAACAATAGCAAACAAGATTTTAAGTAATTAGTCTCCTGCCTATCAGAAACACAATTATGAGCAAAAATTAGAGAAGAATGAGTAACTCATAATATTCAACAGAAACTTAAAGACAACAATTGAACTGCGATGAAGAGTTGCACATGTTAGAGGAAACACAGATTACATGCCTACAAGTGGTGGACAAAGTTTTTAGATGAAAAATTTTGGAATAGGCATTTTTTTTCTTGCTTTGAGAAGAACAAAAAATAAACTACAATTGCAATAACTGAAAGAAAGAAGACAGAAAATAAATGAACCGAGTAAAACGTACAATACTGTAATAATGCCCCTAAATCCCAGAACTAATCTGCTGCTCAAAATAGTCTCCAACAAATTCACTCTTTACTCTTCTTTGAGTAATGTATGCTAAAAACTACAGCACCCAGCTGTTTTCAGAGATTAGTTGGTCTCTTTTTAACGAAACTATATATTTGTGACTTGCTACTGAAGATTTACGTCTTCAGTAAGAACCAAAAAGTTTGGGGCTGAGGGCCACAGGGTAGGGAAGTCAGAAAGTAATGAGACAAACTGGCACAGATGTTTGGTTTGGTTTTTTGTCGAGGGATTTGTTGACAGTAAAAAAAATAAATAAATAAATAGCTTCAGCTTTGTCCTTAACAGTTCCCACAGGAGAGAGTCTCAGCAGAAAGAAACAGTATAGACAGACAATTAGGACAGAATCCCACGGAGGCGTCCCGCTTTTTGGCTTTTTAATTTTGGAAGAAAATAAATCAACTGGATAAAACAATACATTCCTAATAGCCCCTAAAACTTTCTTTATGTGTATCCTTAATGTTTGAAAATAAAGTTCACAAATGAGTTTCAGAACACTGAAAGTGATAATTTCCTCATCACACTGTAAACAAAATAAAACAAATCTCGTAGTTTGGCCTCCGGTGGCCTTGGGGCTCTGCAACTGCATAAACTCTTTGTTTATGCCTCAGGCCAACTATCCATCACTGTTTGTTTCAGGATATCTTGAAGAAGCTATAAGGTTTCAAACAAGAACCTAGAACATTTAATTAAAATATTACAATTTCAGGCCTTTTAAGCATAATATGTCACAATTTACCAAAAAATGAAATCCTTTCAATGAAAAAGTAAAATTCTGATAAAGTCCATTTTTATTTCACTTTTTATTATCATTTTATTATCCTGTCCCTGTTTTACTTATTGTCTCTTTGTTACGTTCACTCTCTCTTTGTTCATATTACATCTGTCTGTCTCCTCCTACTCCTTGACTGACTTATTCATTGTTTTTTTTTTCCACATTATCTTTTATTCTTATTCTTTCTCTCAGCCTCTACTGTATCTTCCTCTTCCACTGTCTGGTTTAGTGAGTCTCACTTTTCAGGGTCCATGAATATACAGTGCGGGGATGCAGCCCTTACAGTATTTGCATGGTGCCACTTCCAACTGGATTAATTTTGTCTGTTCTTTACTGGAGACCCTAAAAAGGCAACGGCTGCCAGTGCATGGCACATAAAGAAACCAGTTATTTTCTTTTTCATGCGCTTGCTGGGCAACAGCCATATAGCAGTGGGAGGTTTGGATCATTTATAATACAACTAAAGCAGAAGTTGACATGGGCTTCATCCAAGTCAGTCCCCCTTTAATTCTCGCAAATACTTTCATTTAGGGGTTTTTGGTTTTTTTTTAGTACCGTATTTATTCCAAGTTGCTGCTGTTTTGTTTTGTTTGTTTTTTTCTTCTCTTTAAGGCACATGGGAAATTGCTGAGGTTTTATTTTTAGCTACAACATCTGCATTTAATTACAGAGGGTTTCACAGCTGTTTTCGGTAACGTTAGCCTAAAACAGCTGCTCTTTTGTAGGTTTATACAGGCTCTATGCGTTAAATTGGCACTGTGACGCAAATTGTGAATGCAGTGTTGATCCAAGGATGAGTTTCAAGCTGTTTATTTTTTTTTTGTTTGTTTTTCATTTTTCAAATACATGTTCAAACAGCTGTCACACACACAAAATGCCACAAAACCATATTGATCCAAGTGATCCTGTAGCATTTTAGACTGAAGTATCTTATGAAAACACATCAGTGTTAGGTTACCTCTTCTTTGGGAAAAGGATCTGTTGAATCTGTTGTGTCAAAAACAAATCTCTGCGGGTGCAGCTGGGCAGCATTTGCATGCCTCAGACTCGCAGAAGGCAAAATTCTGCTCAGCTGTAAAGAGATAAAACATCATAATTCTCTTGCCTAAAGCGTTGGTCAGAATAAACACAGGTTTTAGCAATTTGCCTAAACGGAACACAAAAGTGGCAGGTGTTGACAACTGATCCATCCAAATCTCCCCAGCTAAGGTTGACATCGGAGTAAAACTACAAAAAAAAAAAAAAATGCTATTAACTTCTGCAGTTTTTATAACATGAGATCATCCTGTCATCCATGTCATAGACTTGACCTTCATAACCAGCTTCTGTTTTGGATGTGTGGTTTTGCATGGGCCATTCTCCCGTCCATGACCAGTGGTGTAATTGTAGCCAAAGAAGTGGCTTTGCTGTGAATAATGCCCCACCTTCCCCTCTCTACGTGTGTGCGTACATTCACACCAACCATCTCTCTGGGTATAGGTACTTACAGTGGTACAATTCTTAGTGCTTGTACGACTGAAGAACAGTGTGAACATAACAGAAGTCTGTCAAAATAATGGTTTCCTTTTTATTAAGCACAAAAGAGCTGCCGTATTTGTTTAACAAAACTCTTCTTCTTTGGCTTTTTGATCTGTGCTCTTTTGTTAAATGTATATGTAATGTGTGTATCTTTTAGCTGATGAGTTGTTTTTCTAACCTCCTAGAACTGTCATTTATATTCCGGTGGCTTGCAACAGCAAATATGTTTTGAAAGAAACATAATGCCGCTTGGATTACTGTATGAAAAGCATGATGAGGAAACATTTCTAATGAATGTGTCTGCAAAGTTGCAAAAAGTAAATCCTACCATGAAATGCACCTAATTTCTGAACATAATGCTGTTATTTTGTCAGTAATACATGAGTATTCTAAGTTACAATTTTACAAAATTAATTCATCTGAGTAAATACATTTCTATGTGATGCTGCTGCTTTTGTAAAGCAAGTCAGTGGCTGATGCTGCAGCAGCAAACCAATCCAACATCATTACTCTACAGGCTTAGAAGGGAGCTGCTGATTGGAAATTGGAATCATAATTTTTTTTGTCAGTCAATATACCAGGGTTTGGCTCCCGCTCCCGACGACACACATAACAAAAGCTAAAGGCCCTGCTGTCTCCATAATTTCTCCATAAAGGACCTAATGGATGAATTAATGAGGCCTTTGGATTGGCTTTACACATCACTGGCAAGTAAGCATATACTTGCATTTACCTTCCGTTACACCACTGGCCATTATGAACGAGAGATAATAGCTTGACTCATGTGGATGTGTTCTCGCATCCAGGTTGTCATCTATCTTATCCTAAACTCTGCCACTGATCTGCGCCATGACTGATTAAAAACTCCTCTTGTTTATATTAAACATTAGAACAGAGCGGCTGGACTGCAGTGCGTTTGAAATGTCGTCCTTTCTGTTGTCATTCCCCATTACCTTCATTTCTGTGACCTTCCACCCATGCCTGCCATGAACCATGTGTCATTTGCCGTGCTACTAACATGTTGTGACTTCTTTTTACTTTGATCCTCTAACTTAGACTTCCTTTTTTATTCCTCAGTTCAGTCTCTAATAACCTTTCAGACTTGTATTTCTGTATTTCTGACCTATTTTTCAATCTCTCTCCCTCTTTTCCCTCTTTCTCTCCTGCTTCCCTTTTCTCCGTGTCCTCTTCCTGTCTTCATGTGTGATCTTCTTGGGCACCTATGGACCATGACATTGTCATACACACAAATTTCTTTCTCTGTTTGTGCCTTTATTATGTTTTTTCTTTTTTTTTTTCCTATTTTTTTTCTCTTGTCACACCGTATTGCTATGATTATCACTCAAAAAACTGTACGGATATTGATATTTGTGTATTGTTGCTCAATAACCTCAGCTACCCTCGGTTGCCGATGTGTGTCGTACAGTCTGGCAGCTCTTCTGCTGTCCATGCTGACTGTGCACTGGCTCTCATAAACTGATTTTGTTCAAGGAGAAAGAGGATAGCCTGAGCCTTTGAAATCTTTGGGCCCAGACCCCTTTGCTTTCTATGCCTTTTGACCCTTGTGCAGCCACACACAAGATTAAAAAAAAAAAAAAAAAGATGAAGAGTCAAGACATTGGTTTCATGATGTTATTACAGGGTGCTCAGTACTTGCATCATTCTGAAATTTTGAAGATTTAGATTCTGTTAATTTTTTTTTCATCTTTTTTTCATGTTGTAAATGAACAGATACAGAAAGGGAAACTTTTAGAAGGTTTTGTCAGTGTTACAAGTTGGACATGGTTGCTCCAGTGTGAACAAAGTATTGCGGCTTTGTTATAGAAACAGTTAGCACATTCATAATGCCTTAATCTGATCTTAAGAGGGGTGATAGAATAATTACCTTACACTGTTTCATTATGTGTCTACAATGTTCTAACCGGAAATGGCAATTGTAAAGAGACTTTTATTTTGGAATTTATTGCCTATTAAATAGACACATCATTCCACTGTAATGTCACAATTGACATAGAAGCATGAAAACTGCATGAAAGCTGACACAAGGCATGATCCAGTATTCATGAATGTGCTATGCAGCTGCTTTGAAGCTCCCCAGTCAAGCATTATGAATGTGTTAACCAGGTGACGAGTGCAAGTGCTGTGCCTAATTTCTGTTTTTTGGACACAAGCTTGAAAAGTCCTGTTGTACAAAATGAGGAAAGATAACATTTGCAGAGAAATTTAACATTGATGGTCGGGGTATTCATTTTTCAAGACACTTTATTACTTGTTAGCATTACATATTATGCTCACTTTCATATACATTGTTATGTAACCACCTTGTGAGGAGAGGACAGAAGGTTGTGCAGAAAACGAATCATGTTTTGTGACAGTGTACATACTCTTTTCAAACTGATCTTCGAAGAAAAAAAAACAAGAAATCAGCTATTATTTTGACGGTTCATGTTCTCTTTTTACCTGAAAGCAGAGAAATGTCTAAAAACACATAAATGCAACAGCTGTTAAACGCTAAAAATTTCATTTTCAATAATGTGAAATTATTTTATTCTCTGAGACATTTTTGTAAGTACATATCAGTGTATTTCCATGTAACCATTGTAGGGTTGAAATAAATTGTGTTTCTTTTTCTTTCATGAAAGTAATGGCTTTCTGAAGCTTTAGCTATTATACATATTAAGATGTGTGACACAGTGGTGACTTGTACTGACTGTTCATGGCCTGGATTGTGAAACTGATTTTAGCCCCCCCTCCCCGTTTTTTTTTCCTCTGGAGCTTTAACAAAATGTCTGTATTCTGCATTCAGTGTTGCATTACACCACACCACACACGACTGTTAAACCCAGATATTGAAAGATTAGAAGCCTGGCTATAGGCTAACTGAAGAAGATACAGTATGCATTCTGAAGAAAAAAGGAACAAATGGTAAACAGTGTACATTGTATAGTGGCTTTGCAATTATACTTGACTAATCTTTGTGAAAATCTAAATTCTCTTTTCAGTTCTGAGCTAGCAGAACTTCTTGTACTCGATTTTTTTTTTTTTTTTTATGGTTCCTTTTCTAAAATCAAAGCTTGGATTGGAGTTTTCGGTCTATAATCTTAAATTAACATCAACTTTTGGCTACTACAATATAGAAAACTTACTGTGGCAAAGATACAACAATGTTCTCTTTGTTAGCAACCAACAACGTGTTAGCGACGACATCTACTCTTGAGCTCTATTAAAATCTCAAGGAACCTGTAGCTTTTCAATGTTAGTGAAAACAACATTTTAGTATGCAACTAGCTAAACATCAGATGTGCAGCACCAACATGACACTGATGGCTTGCTGAGCAAATTTTAGTTTTAGGCTGCAAACAAGCTTGCATCTAAGCATGAAAATCTGTGTCTTCAGTGTATATAATTTGTATATCTCCTAATTAAAGGACAAAATATGTTGTTTGTAATTGACTTCCAAAGTGACCCATGTTAGTTTTCTGATTGGACACCCCTACAGGCAGGATGACATTGTTTATCAGGGCCTTCCAAAACCTTTACAAACCACTATTTCAGAAAGATCCTTATTAGCATTTTGTGATTCGTCTCCAATTTGGCCAAAATTGGGTTGGTTCAAGGCACAAAAATCACTTGATTAAAATTGCTGTGGTTTGAGTATTTTAAAAAAGCCTAGTAAAAAAAAACTTTACTAAGGCTAGAAACCCTTCATCATCATTGTTAAAAGAATAATTATTTGGCTTAGTTTAAGGAAAGGTCACATTCAAAATCACATACTTTGTTGATCCCCCCCCCTTTGCAGTTTTGTGGCTCTGTTCCAACTTTGCTCCTGACAGATAAGAGGTTTTTGTCTGTGAAATGTAAACACATGTTGTTTTAGGCATCTGATCAATGGCAGTCTTTGTGGAAGTCAAACAGCATCTTTAGAAAATTTTAAAAAGCTCTTATTTAACACTGGTAACCGAGAGCTACAGATCTCAAAACCGGCCATCAGCGTCTGGGTTACTCAAAGTCCTCTATACAGTTTCCATTTGTTCAAACATTTGTTCCACACTCTCCTCTACAGTGCTTTAAAGTGCTGCAGAGTCGTGAGAGGTGAGGGAATGCAATGCATAAATGAAGAGGCTCACATCACCTACAGCCATGATCAACAACAGTTCAATGTGAGAGAATTAATAAAGCATTGATACATTTTCAGTAATCAGACAGATGTGAATGGTGACTGGTTTCTCTGTCTTGATAATGAAAACACGGGGGAGCCTGCATTATGCTGTCCGGTGATAAATATTTTAGGATCTTCTTTCTTTAAAGGCCAAGGACCAAACCTGAAATGGGCTTTTCGGCTACTCTTCGTTCATTTTTGCTACCTGCTCTTTTCTTTATTTCAACTTGGTGTTGAAATACAGAAAACTGGATATCGTTCAGTATTTCACTAAAAGAAGACTTTTTTTTTGTTGTCAGTTGTTTATCAAAGATGTTCTCATGGATTTCTATTTGGAAAACAAACTCATAGGGTCTCATTTGATTGCTTGCTTCGACCTCATACACCTGGAGGCTTCCCTTCCCTAACCCTTGCATGTAGTAAAGGCCTGTTTACCCAGTCAGGAATGAGAAGACAGATGAAGAATTATATTGGCAAAGAGGGAAAAAAATAGCTGTAGATACTCCTTTTTTTCTCCTTTTGATACTTTCCTTTGAGCAGTTTTCATCTCTAAAGCGTGGCCTTCTGGCCTTTCTTATTTTCTGGTCTGGGATCTAAAATGAGACTTGCATTCCTTCAGTTTATTATCTCTGACACCGCCGTTTCATCTCCACTAAGTTCTGTCACAAGGATAATAAGAGTTTTCGACACCCTTGAGGTGTTCTTTGTCACTTGTTGCCCCCCCCCCCCCCGCTGTTCATCAGAGCCTACTGGGTAATGGTAGTGCTGATCAGTTCCTGAGTGTTTTTCATTTTTGCTAATCACGATCTTTGTCTAAATGTGTGCATCAGACTTACTTGCATTGCATATAAACAGAATATTTTCCTTCCCTGAAGCAAACGCTGCAGTCGCCCGCTGCATACAGAGTGCAGGGAGAGCTGCTGTTATTGTTAAGGAATTTGAGAGTCACTCTCTTTGCCAAGCCTAAAACATTTTCTCAGATTGTCAGCTCCATGTGATTAATGAGATGCATATATGGATAGAAGTTAAGATCAAATCAGCAGAGCTGGATAGGAAATGAAACCACAGGTTGCATTTATTCTGTAATCTAGAAATGTTCCTCCACTGTCTCTCATGTCTTTTACCTTTTTGTCATTTCCCACAACTTATTTATTGCAGAGGACTTCATGATTTTTTGTTTTCTTTCGCAATCAGATGAAAATTTCATATTCTAATTCTCACTGAAGAACTTGGTACACAGCTAAGGCATAAAACAATTTAGCAGCATTGTCACTGTATATTAAATTCGTTATACAGTTAAATTTTTTCCTAATGCTTCTCCCCTTCACCCTTCATTCTCTACTTCATCAAAATGAGGTGGCACTTCTTATTTTTCAAGCCAGTATACACATCAGTTTGTAATGTCTGTTGCCACGGTAGTGAATGAAATCTTCATTTAAATGCTTGAAATCCCATCCAGCCACACACACTCCTTCCTGCATGAAGAATTTCCAAAGATCTTAATCAATCAGAGAGGGAGTCAGTTGTCAGCATCACTCTGCTTCCTTGTGCCAAAAAAGAAAACAGCATCCGAAGTCCGTGTATTTTAATGGTGGTGCAGTGCCACACTGTGGCAGAGCTCTGATGGAGGAAACAAACATTGGAATTGCTTAAGGAATAATATCGAGCCAAATGTGGTCAAAGAAAAAGAGTAATGAGATTAATGAATCAAACAGTGAGGGTTGATTTGATTGATATTATATTGCAAGATATGCTATCAACATATATTGGTCTATTTACAATTCTTATTACCAATTTGAAATTGTGATATATTTATTAGTGGCACTATCAAAGATGTTTTCCCCGCTGAAGAGGTTTCATCAGTGTCTTGCTCTTGGCAAGTCCCTGGATTTTGAAACCTGTCAGGGCTGCTCATGTCACAGTAGTCCCTGAGAATCCTTAAAGGTCATTTGGCAGTCATGTGACAGCCATCAAAGATGGAGGATAACACATCCTTATTCTAAGCAGGTTATGAGTATGTAGTGTTTTCAAACTGGAAAAGTGACAAAATGAAGTATGCTCAAAGAAGACAGTATGCATGTACGAAAAAGGGTGTGCTGTTGATGTGCACAGTTTCTTTACCATAATGAAAAGCAGAAAGGAAATGGAGAAGCTACTCATGGCTACATAAGATTAAAACAATTTGCAGGTGGGAGTGAGAATTATTTTGGAAAACCAAAATAATTAATGTCTCTCACTGCATATATTCCATCATTACTCTTAGTATAAGGTACTTTTATATTTTGTATTCTGAGACATACAGTTTCATAGTTTGTACAATTAGTGTAGTGTATAATTGGGGCCCAGCAGGTACTGGTTTAGAGGAACTAATGGTAATGGGTCTTTTAGTGTGGTGATGATGCCGGTGACAGCTATGCAGGGCTGCTGGATATGTTGCAGAAACACAGAGCAGTGTTTTTATAGCATTAGTGTGGTGATGCTGCAGTTCCCAGAGAGGGTTGCTTATGTTTGACATATATGGCCTGTTTTACACTTCTGTTGTAGCTGGAATCAAACCATCTGTCCTCTCTGTCTGGGTAGTAAAGTTTCCTCCACTGTCGATGGGTGAACACTGTTTGCTCCTGTACAATATGTTGTGTCAGACACTTGGGGGTCTTCGGTCTCTGCAGCCAAGAGATCTGATTAATTCTCTCTGCACTTCAGTGCAAAGAGAATGTTCTTTTGATTTTTCAGTATGTGGTCCCTCTGGTGAAAAAAGCATTGCCTCACTGTGTTGCCAGGGTGAGTGTCAAAATGCCTTTAACTCTCTTCTTCTACAGTCTAACGAACACTTTCATTTAGATTTTACCACGTTATTTATGGCTGCGCCAGTACCATGCATCACATCATTTCATAGCCAGTTTCCTTAAATTAATCCTGACAAACTGTATTTGGTAATTTTAGAAAGATGTTGGATTTTATGAGGATTTAAATATATTTCTGTCTTTAAACAATGAAATTGTAAAGTTAAAGCCACCAGTGGATCAGGAGTTTGAGAGTTTAAATATAACGGTCTATATGCATTCTGTTTAAGTTATGCATCCCAATCAGTGTCCACTATTTGGATGCATCTTTCAGTGCTATAATTATATGCAAATTAAGTGCCTCTATAAGGGTTTTTCATCAATGTACTGGTACACAAATGTGGCAGATTGCCTATGCTGGACAGTAACCAGTTATTGATTTCTCAGGAACGTGTGGTTTTTCAGTGAAATTGAGGCTTATCACATGCAGCCTGTTATCAGCAGTCTTCCGGGGAACAGGCGCGGTACTGTACCTGACAAGCCTGCAAAGAGAAATATTTGTGTAGTCCATCCTGACACATAGATTTGTGCTTTCTCTCTCAGTGAGCACTCAGTGAGACCCCACCAGCACCACCACCACCACCACCAGCACCACTGAATACATGCCACATGATTTATTGTACCTGTTAAAATGCAAATGAAGCAATAGGCAGAGGAAAAACAAGTGTCGTCTGCTACACCTTAGTCACCTATAAGTACACAGTGCTGGCACACTCCTGCTATTTTGATCACAGCCATCAAAGAAAATTAAGGATTGCATACTACAGTGCAGCCAGTAACAGGAAGGTGGTGAATTTAAATTAAATGTCTAGGTTGACCATAGGCTGTGCTTTCACGTGAAAATGTATCTGTCATTCAAGTGCAGTAAACACAAACATAACATGTTTTAGGGGCGTGAAAACTAATTTAAAAAGAATCATTATCAGTCGTGACAGAGCCTGTGCCTCAGTGGCTGCGTGCAAGGTTTTAAAGATTTAACAAGTACAGGAGTGCAAATTGTGTGCCATGAAAAGCCAAATGTTTACAGGATTCACTTCAAAGGCCAAGAGAATTGTGGCCATCATTTGCCCTAATTTATGTCAGTCACGTGTTTAATGGTGCATTCAGGCAGTCATCTCGTAAAGTCTGGAAATTTTACATGTCAATGGTAAATATGTCACATAAACTGGACCAATGAAAAAGTAATAGCAGGATGTAAAAAAAAAAAAAAAGCCAGGGTTAAACATTAAGTCACAAAATGGACAGAGAAATGCAAGTATGTCACTTGTAGCTGTTCCTGAACATGCTAATGTTTTTTTTTGTTTGTTTTTTCATTCATTATTACTTATAATCTTTTAAAATGTGCTGAAAAAACTGCAGAACATATTTATCAGTAGCTGTTCGCTGCCCCTCATTCCCTCCCTCAGGTATGTGGGTATAATCAGTTTACAAAAACCTGCAGATGGTCCTCAGACTGTGAAGTGCTCATGTTCTCCTCAGACAGTTTGAGGAGCCCTTGATTCTTTACAGACACTGGCAAGTGATATCCACCATCTTTACCTCCTTATAGTCTCACTAACCTATGTAAGTGAAGCGTGAAGACCCTTCCTGCCTCAATGGATTCTGAAAAGACTATCTGGCATTGTTGGGCTCTGTTAAGTATTATACTTCTATAAAAACAGTTTCAGAAAAAAAAAGTTTAATACAAACAGGCAGTGGCTTGTGATGATTTGACATTGTTGGTTTAATAGGGTGAGATGTGGTGATATTAGACTGTACATAAACACGTGTAACATTATATTGATTTGAAGGCACATTTTAAAGTCAAACCTGCATCTGGCTCCACCTTGATGTTGTCCCTTTATTCCCTTTCACGGGAACAACATCAAAGTTGCCACTTGATACTTGAGCTGCGTTCCACTTGTCAAAGACAGCAGCACCCAGCTGTACACTGTGGGTAAGTTGAGAAAGATTTAGCTTCATGCAGATGTCTTCTGACGCTGGGTAGAAATAGCCACAATACAACCAATCACACTTGTTTTGACTTCCCCTTTAAATAGCAATGGTTGTTTCAGGACAGGACTTGAATAAGAAAAGAAAATGTACTTTGGAAATTAAGAACTTTGTCAGGTGCCAGTATAGTGACACTGACAAAATATACTTGTCAGGGTCACGTGTCAGGCATTGTGAGTCAGTAAGCATTGCAGTACAAATGTTTTTCCTCTTGGAAGTACTGTGGTAAGTAAGCTTGTGTTTTGTGCCCATGAAATGGAAATGTGGCCCCACGCTGAAATGTTTTCAGACAGTTCGATCGATTTCTAAAAGTTGTGATAACCTGACTGAGGTCACCAAAACATTTCATGGATTCTGTTTTGTTTTTGCTGTTGTTGTTGTTTCAGCTAAAATGCTCTCGCATGTTGCATGCAAAGATGGAAATTTGGCTACTATTTATTAGTCTGGGTTTTATAAAAATCTCATCAAAGGCTAGATTGAACAATGGCAGCTAAGAAAGCCGTTTGTGAAATTAAAAAAAAACAAAACTGCAAAGCCTGAACTACCTTGGACCTCCAAATCCTCTTCATTCCATCCTGTCTATAAACTGCATGTGAATTTTTTTATGTAAAATAATCTTTGTGAGAAAATAACCTGCATTTGCACTTTGCCCTCAAATTAGAATTATAAACGTGATGACTGCTTGCATATATTGAGATAAACAGCTGCTCACATAACCCAGTTTCACCTTTGATTTTTGGAGGCAGCTAAAAAAACAAATTGAAAGGGAACTAAGGAAAAATCATAAAATCTGTTAGTTTGGTAGATTTGTTTAGTAAAGGGCTGAATTATGAATCACGTGACTTATATTAACTTCACAGAAAACGTCTGTTATGACTGTTGTTTTCCTGTGGTATATTTCCAGTGATCTGTCTCTGAAAATCTTGGGTAAGAACATGAATGTTTGCAAGACCTTCTCTCTTAACGTAAAGCAACATTTCCCAATAATCGAGTTTGTTAAAATTGACCATGTGGCTTGATATTTAAAAAATACATCAATAGCATTTTTTTTAAAATTCTGATACAAATGTTGATAATGGTGTTTAATCTATGGATTATTATATGTGTTATTTACACTGTATGCTTCCATGTTTATCCATGTTAGACCAGTGAACCTGAAAAACCCCGGGCAAGTTGAGAAATCTTGCCCAAGTTTTTCATGTGAAAGTCTTCCAGTGATTTTTTTTTTTTTTTTTCGATTAGAGTTTCCAACTTTTTTGAGGTCACTATAATCCAGCAAGGATCGAATCACTTTTCATTTTCAAAAAAACTGATGAAAATTAATATCCAAACTGCATCAGTCATCTTAGCTGCGCCATAAGAAATAGTTTTAAACAGTGGACTATATCAATATGGTTTGGGGCAATATTTGCAGACAATGTGTCCTAACCACCCTGTCTCCTAGAAATTACTTTTATAGTCTACTAATTTGCAACAGCCAACCCCAGCCACAAATCCCATGGAGTACAATAATATGGCACTTTTCTCCCATTGAACACAATCCTGGCAGCAATTATGTTTCCTGAAAACACAACTGGTTTATAACCATAATTTCCAGGAGACAATGACTTTGACTAATGACTTTGGTGATCCCCTGGCTTTTCCCCTACTGCAACAACTTCTGGATGGATTGCCATGTAATTTGGTACAGACATTCATAGCCATATTTTTCATATGAGAAATGTTAATAGTCAAGTCATGAATGTTTCAGAACTTGTCACAAGCCTGCTGGGGAAGGGCCACGTGAGCCCTGTGACAAACAAAAGGGTTAGCAACAGAGATTTAAAGTACCAAAATGTAATATATTATCTGATTTGTATGACGTATACCATCACCCACCTCTTGTTTAAGAAACTTGCATAGAACCATAGATGTTTTATAGTTTGTCTTCACGTACTGATTTAGATGTGTGTTTTTAAGTGATTGTGTGTGAAATTGAACAGCTCAAGTGTGTCGGCCATGATGACTTTAAATATCAAGTTACCATAATGAAAGCGGAGATGAGAGTTTTGTTGTCTTTCGGCATATTCATTTCCTTGTGGCTCTGACATGGTCTACGTCCAGATTTTCTTGGAAAAAGGACGACACACTTGAAGTCTTGACAACTGCAAACCTGAAGCGTTTTATTTAAAGCTTGACTGCATTCCTCATCATCTCTCTCCCTCTCTCTTTCTAACTTTCTTTCTATCCCCTTTCCTTCATGTTAAACCCTTTTCTCTCTCCTAACTCCTCTTCTCCCCCTCTCTTTCCTGCCTGTTTTGCTTGCGTATCCCCTTTCCCTGTCCTTGCCCTTCAGACTCCATGGACGGTGTCTCAGGCCTCGGCACTGGAGCCATCGTAGGCATCCTCATTGTTGTCTTCTTCCTGCTGCTGGTGGGCGTGGACGTCACCTGCTACTTCCTCAACAAGTGTGGACTCCTCATGTGCATTGCTGTTAACTTCTGCGGGAAGGCCGGCCCTGGTGCCAAGAGCAAGGACATTGAGGAGGGCAAGGCAGCATTCACGTAAGTGAACATCATTGTCCCTTAACTTACTAGGCTAAACACATCCTGGAACAGTTGCTACTGATCTTCTGTTTTTCACTGTGCATTTGGGGCAAACAAGCATCTTTCTCAAAATGGAAGCAAGTAAAAGGTTATTTATTAATCAAGTTTCCCTTCACAACTTCCAGTGCTCAGATAATTTTGATACTTCTGTGATACAGAAATATTTATGTCAAGCTACAGCTCAACTGCAGCTGCTTTCATTTAGACTTCCTGCCTTTTCCAGATGAGACTAATTATCTGGTTGTAGCTGTACCGTACAGGGATGCTTAGACCACGTTTTGATCACTTAAATTCAACTACTGAAGTTGCACAAGTGTTAAAACGTACTTTTTTGACTTTTGATTGACAATAGAGCATTACATTTAAAGTGCATAGCAAGTGTTAACAGTAAAATACAATGTACTGTATTTAAGATTAACCTTGTAAATATTTAATTGTGTCGAAATGCAGTTATTGCATGCTAGCCTGTGTTTGATCAAAAGTTCTGCGCAGTATATTGAACTGTCTGTCATCACACCGGCTATGAACTTCAGAACACAGCACAACAAATAAATATTTCACCCAAACAGCTCACATGAAACAGATTTATTGAGAGGGAATCATGATATATACAGAGCTGATATCTTACCTTAGATCTAAACATGTCACCCCCAGCAAGCAAAGGCTTTAAAGCCGAGCTCAATCAGAGCAGTGTGATGATAACAGACAAGCCCCCGGGGGAAACCTACAATCAGAGCCTGTAGGTGGATGCAGGTGCGGGATGTTCTGATGTTGGAATGGGAGGATGAGAGAGTGAGTTTGACAGCTTAAACGAGTTTACCAGTGTGTATTCATGTTTCAATGTCCCATTAACTACAAATCGTATTTGTTTTACATCGCTACTGATCACCAGAATATTTTTTTAAACAGATTTTCCGTCACATGGTTTGGGTGGTACAAAGGTAAATTGTGTCACTGTGTGTTTCTGTGTGAGAGATAACACAAGCTGCCTGTCTGACCTAACGTGTCTCTGCGCTCTGCTGTGATCTGTCCCCATTTGATCCAATTAAAAGCAGCAAAAAAAAAAGTTAGCGTGTTAGCTTGCTAACTGTCTGTTGCCATCTCACAACAGGAAAGATGAGTCTAAGGAGCCAATTGTTGAGGTGAGAGCGGAGGAGGAACACATCCCAAACCAAGAAGGAGGGGGTCCCACTGAGCCCAATGAGACCACGCCTTTGACAGAACCTGAGTGAGTAGGCTAAGGAACAGCACCACTTAGACTTAGGCCTAGCTGCAAAGTATCTTGATAAGGAGATGAATCAAATTATTGGATTATTTTACTATAAACACACTGTACGCCAGGTCAAACCACACTGAACTGAGTATGCTGTACAATACAAGACAATTAGTCACAGCTTAATACCAGGTCAGCATTCAGTAAGCCCCAGCCCCATCAGTCAAACTCAACAGTATTTTGGGAAAAGGTTCAAGTGGCATCCCTGGCTCAGGTCATCCCTCGTACGGACCATTTAAAGATTAAGTTTTGCTTCTCCTTGGTTCTTGCTTTATTGTGAAAAGCACAGTAGCATCCTAATCCTGAAACTCCTACATTCCTTCTATAGTTTATTGATGTATTATTTTTTGTTTACCCCTCCACAAATATTTTGTTGCTAACATTTTGATTGTGTAGATTTTACTTTTTCACTGCAGCATAGTAGCACTCACTCTGCCTTGTTTATGCCCTGACCTGCACCCTCCCTCTACCCCTTTATTTCTCTCGTCCTTTTTATTTCTTTCCCTCACTTTTCCGGTGGCTCTGTGTTTCCACTCCTGTGTCCACTCCCCATCCCTCCCTCTCCTCTCTTGTTTGTCCTGCTCCTCCTCACCAAACAGGCCTGCTGCCGCAGACACCACCTCCACGGTGGTAAACTTGCTCCCCTCCACTGCCACTAACTCAGTTACTGAGAGCTTTAGCACGGCGCACAGCAGTCCTGCTAGCGAGAGCACCACGCTAACCACCAGCGCCTCCAGCCCAACCAAAGTGGCCCCTGCCAAGTCCTCCCCCCAAAACAGCCCTGTTGCCCAGTCCAGTTCGCTTAAATCTAACACCCAGCCTGATGTTGGGCCCCTGGTCGACCTGAGTGACACACCTAAAGTTCCCACCTCATCCAACCCAGAACCCCCTGTCTCAGAGCCAGTCAGCCCACCCTCTGCTAATGCCGATGGCCCACAGAGCCAGTGTGACCCAGTCAAAGCCCCTGAGAGCACCCAGAATAAGGAGTTACAAGTAGACGGCCCGACCAAGGATGCCCCCAATGCCCTGTGCACAGACTCGACCACACCAGCTCAAAATGAGTATGAACACTTCAATTTCCACATTCCTCTACTTGTCACCTATATTCTGGTAGCATCCAAATAGACCATAAGTCTGCCATTTGTAAAGTAAAAATTCACCCTAAAATGCAAATGCTGTGGTTTTAATGTCAGATCAGTTACCATTGTTTCTAAGCTCAGTTAAATTTCATAATTCGTAATTTTTCTGTTTGCAATATAAAGTTTGATAAACATAAGTAGTAACACGCAGCAAACATAACAAGCAGTCAAAGGACAAAATGTGCAGCTAAATGACAGACACAGATGAATTAAATGACCTTGCTTTCATTTTATACAAGTACTGAAAAGCATACCTGAACACAAAAACAGAGGCTAAAAGCCTCAAACAGTAATGTGTCTGAAATGAAAACATTTTCATATTCATTTTATTGTGAATGACCTCAAGTGAACAAACAAAAGTTAGGTTAAAAATGATAGCAAAATGTGTCAGTCCCTTAAACTTTCATCAGTGCTTCAAAGCGCTGCTGCCTTTCAGTAGATTTTGACAATGTTCCCTGATCACCCACTGAAAATATGTTTGGCTTTGGGCTTGGCACCACTGTTCAATAAATATATATTGTAGGAAAAGATCCAGAGGCAGAGATAGCAGTGTCTCTGCCAACAGTAGCCTCATTATACCTGAATGAATGCAGCCAGAAATCTAGTTGCAGTTTGAAAAGGGAGCACAGCTGTGATTGTAGACATGCCTCGGTTTTCAAAAGCTCTGTGGCCATCCAGTGGTGTGTTCCACCTTTTACTGACGAGGTTAAAGATGACATTCTGGAAAATATAAACTGTGAGCAGAAACAAATGAGGCTAATTAAGTGAAAGTGGGGGACACAAAACAAAGTTATTTGCGACACTTGATCTCTGAATGCTTCATGTAATGTACTGGACATTACAGGTCGATGATCATTGCAGGGACATTTAAGGGTGAAATTTTCCTTTAAGAATGCCGGGTGCCGGCCATGCAGGTAAATGGCACAGAAAAATGATCTGCTGGGATGCCACCAGTGCATGCCTGCCGTCAGTCAACCACCACCTCCATCCTCTGCCTGTTCGTTTGCTACCATACAGCTTCTTCATATTTCACCCAAGTCATCTCTGTGATTAACCGGTTTCTGCATCATTATGGGAAACATGCAGCTGAATGATTCACATTCCAGTTCATCCAGCAATATGTACATGAGTATTAGCGGTACCTGCACATCAACATTAGTATGTTGGAAACATTTTAAAGGATAAATCCAGTTTATTGAAATCTGGCTCCTGTTTGCAAACTTATGGCCATCATTGGTACCAATAAGATGCACTCAAAGTTAAATGCTAAGATCAGGGAACATAAAGACGCCGCTAAAATAAAAAGTTAAACACAGCAAGGAAAATAAGCAGTCAGATGATCAGACAGTTTTTTTTTTTACCCTACAAGTAAACAAAATCTGTAGGTTAAGAAATAAAAAGTCCAGCTGCACACCAGAAGTGAGAAGTTCTTGTTCCCTCTGTGAAGGAGTAGAGACATACTGTAGCGTTTTGTGGAGAACTCTGAAGAATACAGTACATCTCTGTTGTGCAGGGGTGAATGATCGTGTTCAAGTAAATTAAATACTTGTCACAGAGTGACTTCCAGCAGTTGTTGTTCTGTGTCCTTTTCATTTTGATAAAGGATGATAGATGTTGAAGACAAAAAAAAAAAAAAACAATTTCAGAAACTCTCTCAGACACCTCTGTTTTCTGTTTTAATTCCTGTTTTATTTCAGTGGCGCTATGAAGGGTTATTATTTAGAGTTTTGCCCCCAGGAGTTTGCAGATGTTTCTGATTCCTGACAGCCTGTGAGGATAATGAGAAAGCTATGGCAGAAGATGAATTACAGAGGCTTACTGACAATCACTCCTCTCCCTCTCTCTCTCTCCTTCATCTCATACTTTTCTCACTCTGATGGCCAGAAGAAGATGTCAGTGATGAAGTATGGGGAGTTGAGAGCTAGTTGGAAGCAGGGCTCTTGTCAGCTCAACATCACCTTGATATAACCAAACTTGTCAGAGGAGGGATTTTTCTTCATAACTCCTTGACAGGACTAAAGCACAGCTCTCCCACAGATCTATGCGGTGATCCTTCTTCAGCATCCCAACACTGAAATGTCTTGTCATGCTTCTTGTGGATTTATTGGATTTCTGAGTGGCGTACTCCTCCCCAGGCCTGTTTTCCTCTCTTGAGTAGAACTATCTTTGCAGACCATTTCCGCAGACTACAGACCCATACATATCACATATGTAAATGTGCTTCATGATGCTGCTACACAGCACATGCAACTCTGAATTGATCTAAGATCATTTTTATATGTTTCAATGAAACAGTAGCCTGGATAGTTCTATAAAAAGTTGAAAGTAAAAGTACAGTGGTTAAAACTATAATGAACTTCCATAGCGATGTAGTGCTCATTGACTTGAGAGTACATAGTTATAGATAGTCCAGCATGAAAGAGTTTTGCCATTTAAAGGTCAGACACTTCAGCAAGTAGGTTGCAGAGGAGAGCGTTGAATATGGATTCTCTCAGACTCTGTATGACCTATGTAAATGTGGGGTGTTATCACTTGTTGACTGAACCAGTCCATTATGCTGTGATACTGCTGTCTTTGTAAACCTAATCTCATAGATTCAGACTGAATTTAGAATGAGAGTGAAATGTGTTGAGAACATTTAAAGGTAAACTGCCTGTGACAAAAATCGCAGTGAAGTCAGCCCCCACACCGGCAGATTAGAGTCTGACAAAACAGCACAAGGTCGGTACAAAGAGGAACATCAGCTTTGTGGAATCATTTTAACTAAACTTGTCCAGGACATATCAAGTGTAGATTAACCTTGACATAGCTATAGCATAGACATGTCAACTGTTATCAAGGTGTCTGATTAGCTGGATTTGAGGGGGGCTTGTGTCTTCATCATGTGCTGTCAGAATTGTTGCCTGTATTGTACAACAGATAAGTTTAAGGCATTTAAATTGAGGAAGTTGCAACATTTTCTGAGAGCAGTTAACTTCTGGTCATGTATAATAAATGAGAGCTATTCGGATTTTGGTTGGTTAACAACAGAATAAATACAAAAGTCTGCGCCACTGTCGATTCAAAAGATCCCAACAACATCACCCCCTGGGTTTTTCAGGCCCAAATTTCCACCTGTACATTGGAAAAATCTAAATTTGCAGAATATCGTTAAGTTTTCCGGGTGCGTTCATGTGCCCCAGAGGATGAGCCCTTTCTATTTCGGCCCAACATCGCCATCAGGCACAAGTGTCAACTTTGTACACATGCAAATGTGACATGAAATTTGCTGACAACTTTTATGCTCCCAAGGGGATGGACCCATTTGTTTTCAAAAAGCATGTGGCCGTCCCTCAAAGATCAAAGTTTCCACAGATCAGATGTAGTCTGAAAACATTCTTAGGCAGTCTGTTTCACTTTAAAGGCTGCCAGGCCTGGATGTATTTATGGATCCTGTATATAGGACAGTCCCTGACCTAACTCAGCTAAGCCCACAGAGAGCGAATATGTGTGTCAGCAGGATTGAGGAATGTATTGATTAAAATTGCTTTTTGAGAGTTGACACAGAGGAAGAGATGAGTGTATGTGACACAGCAGCGAAGTGCAACGTATTGCACCACATTTTCCGAATGGAATCCCCAGCAGCATTACAACAACAAATGTTTCCAACAGGGTTACATATGCTAACAACAGAAAACGTTAGACTTAAGTGAAGTATGGCTTTAAAGTCTTTTTCCATTGTGTCCTGGCTCAGTCCAGACGGTGTGTAATCCTCTTGTGCATTGTAGTTTGTGTTGTAGGTTATGCCTCAGTCTTTCATTCCTTCATGCATTGTGCCTACTGTACTGGCCCTGTCTCATTCCACATCGGCATTCATTGTTCCTTGAAAATAGCTGTGACATCCATGTACTCTTATTTGATGTCTGGCTAGGATAGCGAGCTTGATCCCATTATGTGTGAAATGCATTCAGTTCCAGGAGGGAAAACAAATTCCCTCAAAGCATCTTGCATGTTTTCCCCAGATTTTTTTTTCCATCTTTCTTTGAAAAATGACACAAAAGGCAGCTCAGAGCAGACAGTTTAGCTGTGGGAGAGAGACTTAGTGAATTGTTGTTAACAGAATCTCCTCTCTTTTTGTCTCTTTTTGGTTCTCTCTTGCCTCTGTGTTTGTCCCCATAGTGGTAAGACTGTGAAGGATGGTAACACTAAAGGAGAGACAGAAGTGAAGAACGCCACAGCCGAGGTGAAGACAGTTCCCAACGAGGCTCCCCAGATGAACGGCAACGAAAGTAAAGCGTAATTTCCTCGACCAAGAGCACCAGCAAGAAAAGGGTGGTTGGGGTTGGGGGGGGTGGTGGTAGGGTGTAGGTTTTTAAGGTTAATCGATGGGGGTCACAGTCACTGAAACCTCAAAGCAATGTCACACACCACCCCAATGCATAAGAAAAAAAAACAACAAAATCAACAGAAAAGCTAAAAAAAAAAAAAGAAAAAGAAATCATGGGTCTCTTTCTACAGTGTCTTCTGACCAGGAAAATGTAAAGACCTCATGCACATGCCTTAGTTCCTTTTACGTCAATTTCTATTTGTTTAATTCTCACAGAAAAAAAAAGCTAAATTCATGCTTGTAGTTCACCCTTTCTTGTATGTAATATTAAATTCATAAACTGTTAAATACAGAAATTGAAACTATTTTCCTCTAGATAACCATGGTTGGACTGTAGCTTTACTTCACAGATTACTGCCTTCATCATGTACACACATGTAAGACTGGTACATTACCAATAATACTATTCTTTATGCAGTATGGTCAACATCGTGGTAATGGATTATGGGTCTTTTTTTTTTCCTTTGTTGATATTTTGCTGTGTTTAAATAATGTGCAGACGTTACTGCCTATTTAGCTTTTTTAATGTGTTATTTCCAGGGCTAGACATTAGAACATTAGCATGCCTGTTTTTGCAAAGTTACTGTATTTCTGTACACGTTGCTGTCATTTGGTTCCTCTTTAGATGTTTTTTTTATTGTTTTGTTTTGTTTTCTTAAATGTTGTCTCCATATGGTTCTGGTCCTGAAATCATGTAGCCTAAACTATGAGAAACGGAAGAAGACACCGGAGAAAGATTTATCATGCTGTCTGGGTTAATGGATTCCAACCCTGTCTCCTTACAAATTATGTTTATATACTTTTGCCTAATATGTTTTGGAAGACATAATTGCTTCATGGATTATGATCACAGGAAATGTTTTTTTTCCAGTCCACAAAGTGCTATGTTCTTGTGCTGCACAGGATTTGAAGGGACATGGGTGTATGCTGCACAGGACTTTGACGTGGATAATGCAGCTTGTGACCTGTGTGTTGTCTGGTTTATCCTGCTAAAGTAGCTTGGTTAAGGTTAGAGAAAGATCATGGTTCAGGTTGAATATAAAGTAAACACAAGCACAAATAAAATACACTGTTGGTATTCATGTCGCAGATATGTTCAGGATTTTCTAACTTCAATATAAATGTTTCCCTATTATGTTGAGAAAGATTGTGATCTAATGACATTAGGATTCCTTCAAAATGTATTTGCTGTTGAAAATGAGCTGTGTATGAATGTAATTTTTAGGAGACAGGGTTGGGTTGGGTTTAGGATAAGGAAATGGTCACATTTGATTACAGTACAGCTGTGTTCCTTCTCAGGGGCCACATCCCTCAAAGTCCACTTTTATCACGTAAATGGTGCAGGATGTAAATAATGGAAGCCAGGCTTAAATTTAGCTGTTTCTTCTTGGTGGTAGCTATGTAGTCAAAGTTAATTAAATTATATAAATAGATTTGCCAGTTATATCTTACACTGTTTGCCAGTTTTCAGAAATGAAACGCCAGAGCTGTGCCTGAGCTATGAGCCACCCTGGGCTGTTCAAGGGAAACTTCCTGTAAGTTTTGACCTTCGGAGCTGACGAGAAACACCCATTAGTTTAGTAACTTGGGGTGAGAATTAAAAATGATGCTATGGTGAATCCTCTGTAGACTGTCTCATCTCGTCTCAGCCCGCTAACTTCCAGTGCCATCCCTTGTGAACCACACGCTTTGAGGGAGGTGGCGCCTGTAGTGGGACACAGCTTATGTGTGTGTTGTTAATATTGCCATTTTCTTTAGTTTTCTTTAGGTTAATGTGAGAACACGTTATCTCCTTCTCTCTCACACCCATGCTCCTCACCTTTTCCAGAGGTTTCCTTTAAGCGTTTTGGACCAGTTCTTTACCTGACAGGTTTGGGCTTAACAGTGACTTGAAAAGGCCACGTGTTCTATCAAAGCAATTTCAATCATCAGGTTTGGACTGAGAAGTAGATGTGTTTGTTGGAAAAAAAAATAGCATTGCTTTTAGCCTTTGCAGGTTTGTTGGTCAAACTAGCTGAATTCTTGACACACCCATTTCTACTGCCTACAATTGGTCTTGAATATCACATTCGGTTTGTTGCCATGGGATTGACCATCTCTACTCCTTTGTCTGATCCGTAAGCTTTGTATCCCTCTTTGTGCTAACCTCTAATGTTCACTGCTTCAAAATGAATGGTCTGAAGGCTCAGCTTTCTGAGATTTCTATACCTCTGAGTGACCAAACATCTGATCCCGTCAGCCATCATTTTCTCACTTTCACCACAGCTGTTGTCAGTGTGAGTTTGTGTCACCGCTGCTGCCACCATCTTGCAGTTAGGTCTTTAATTAGTTTGCGCCTGCAGTGATGTGACATGTACTATAGGTTTTGTACAGTTTGCCACGTTATTTTAAACTCACTTTTTCACTGAATTCTTAGCACAAAGTCCACTTACTGTTGGACTTGAGGTCTTGTCTTTACCTGCTACAACTGGCCAGATATTGAAGACTCTCTAAAAACAGGAAAATCAGATTTGCTAAGTTAAAGAAATAATGCAAAGAAAGCCACAAAAAGAATACACCCCTTTGTACGTAGGGCTCAACATTAGTTTGGAGTTTTGATGAGTTTGATTTCAGTTATGTTACTTTAAATGACTAGACTTATTTTATTTGGGCAGTTTGTTTACTAAGACTGAATCTATGATCAGTCTCTGTGTCTCCAATATATATTTCTGTTTATTATGTATGTTAAATACCTGCAGACAGCTGGCATTATGCTAAACATAAGTGTGAAGCAGCTGAGGTCTTTTGTGTATCCAGTTTCATAAAATCATCATCATTTTATTGGTTAAATAATAAGAAAACTACAATAACCACGAAGGCAGGCAGGAAACTGAGCACGCGACTCTCGTGTACCAGCATCTTTCTTCAGCTTTCTCCCACTTTCACCAGCACCAGACTATCAGACTGTTTTTGTACTTTCAGTTTATAATGGAGGTCATTAATGATAATGCTTGCGGTTTGGATAATGCCATTTGCCTGTGGTTATTTAGCATAATACATGCCAATATTTTAGTGTGTATACTGGACAAAAAATACCTAAACAGAGGTGACTTTGTTACCAAATCTCATTAGGTATTTGTCGAGGTAACCCCTTGTGTTAACCTACTTAAAATAGCCAAGTTCTTTAAAACAAAATTCCCAAACTATTAAAGGTCATAAGGATTCCTGTGTAAAAATGTGCTGAGTAGCATAACTCAGAAGTTTGGCTTAAATGGAAAGATAAATACTGGGTCAGTGTCTCTAAGTGAATGTACACACTCAAGCCATTAAGCATAGACTTTCAGTGGCTCTTTTTTCAACAAAACAAAACTGAATGAAGATTAAATTTGGCCTCTTTTAACTTGGGAGGAAACTGGTCTGTGGTGTTTAAAGGTCTCTTCATGCATAGAAAGGATTTCAGAATGTTTTTCTCAAGCCATAGTACCCTGCTGTGGATTTGGAAGATAAAAAAGAATAAGTCTGACCAATTTCTTTATTCTTTTCTTTTTTTTGTACAGTGTTCCTCCTACTTTAGACTGCAAGCTAGTACACTGTGAATGTGTGAATCCATTGTGTCCTTTGTCATAGAGTTGAGCAAATAGTATGTAGCTGATAGCTTATAGTATGCGACAGAATTCCCAGCTCCAACGTACAGAAATCTGACAGCAGCCAACTGGAAAGACACAGTGCCTTTGAATAAGAAATGGTGGCATACATTCCATTCTCCTCAGTGTCTGCCCATTAAAAGTTTCACATCCCCATCTTTCTGCTGATGTGCTTTTTCATTTACTATATTTCACAGTTGTAAATTAAATAATGCTTTGTTTAAATTGTCTTGTATATTCTGAACGGCCGCATAAATGTGTTTCGGTATATGATGGGTTCTTTACACTGTCCCCTGTTACAGGATCATTCTGGTTCACCACAGCTTGGATCTTATATACACAGGTTTGGCCAACATTTCAGTCTTTATGATGAACATGGTACTCACCAAGTCAATTGCGGAAATCTGGGGATGCATAAATGCATTTTCCTAAAAAGGAAAACAAAAACACTCAATCTGAAAGACCCCGGCCAAAATCAACATTACCTATATTTCCAGTGCACTCGCTTTCAGTTTCCAAATAAGTCACCTAGATAACCTGATTAAGCTGTGTGCTTGTTCACCACCTCTCTGACTGCTTCTGTTTCTTGTCAGATCAGACTTTGTTGCAGTGATGTCGCCATGTTCCCAGATCTTGCCGGTTGACTTGGTGCGCACGATGCCATCGTAAGTAATAGAAATGATTACCAAAACGACACAAATGATTCTCAAGTTGTAAAAAAAACTGGACTCATAAGAAAATATTTAGACATTCAGGCTCATCATCCTAGAAAATGACCATCACATGAGAACAACATCTAGCAAACCATCACATCAAAGTACAAGACACAGAGACACCTTGCTCAGGTCCCATATTCTCTAAAATACCTGAAATTGTTGCATTTGTCAGATGCAAGCATGCAAAATATATTAGACATGGATATAATTATCATCATTTTTGATATGGAAAAAAATTACTAAAGCTTCATGTATTGTATTGATCTGAAGTGTTGTGAAACTTGTCCTGTTTCCCAAAAATTTTATGTTTGCTTCAGAAGAAAACTGTTTTTGCCTCATAAAGCTCTGAAATGTAATAAAACAGTGAGGGGTGTCATAAGCAAATTTTACTGTTTCTGCTGAAATATAGTGTGAAAATGTACAAAAAGTAACGTGAGTTTTATTTATTTATTTATTTATTTTGTCCAAAAAAAAAAAAAAAAAAAAAAGAAAGAAAAGAAATGCACAGTTGTGTAAGTTTACATGAAAACTTTTTCTACTCATGTCACAGCTCCTGAAATCCGTTTGTGGAGGATATCGAGTGAACCAGTCCCCCTTGTTCAGATACCTCAGAAAATCAAGAATGACACAGAGGCAGCCTTGTGTTTTTCTGTTTGAGGCAGGCACTTGATTCAACCCAAATAAAGAAATCTAGCAGAATTTTTCATCTTGTTCAGCATATGTGAGGAGGAGATACAGCAGTACAGATTTTTTAGGGGTTGAAAGAGAGAAAAATAAAACATTCTGCCTAGGTGCTCTGTCTCACAGTAACAATCACCAACACGTAACTTTATGACACCCGGCTACTTCATATTCAGTCAGACAGGAGAATTGCTCCTCCATTGCCTGTCGCTGTTATTGATCCAGAGCTCCCTGCTCCTACGCTCTTCTCTCTGTAAACAACAGCGCTCATACTGTAGGTCAAACATTGGTAGGCTACCACTCCTCTGTCTGTCTGTCTGTCTGTCTGAAATCTAAAACAATGACAACTTTCAGTAGATTCCTGTTCTTTTATTCTGAAAATCATCAAATTCCAAAACCACTTATTTATGACACTAAATACAACATTTCAGCTCAGCATTCAATATCAGCACAGAATCTATGACATAAGAGAAGAATCTGAATACAATTTCATTTCATCTATTAAACTCTCAGAAAAAAAGTGAGACATGCAACTACAGTTCTGGAGAATCTGATCTGACTGTGGAGTTGTGTAACATTGTACTGTCATGTCATTGTTCTTCAGTGTTACATGTAGACATCATAAAAATGAGTAAATAGGAGCTACATACATACATAAATACACTAGGATTTACCAACACGTTTAACTGACGACGCAAGAAGCCTATATTATGCAGTTCTGTGTATTGACCACTAGAGAGCAGCATGTTCCCAGTCAAGAGACAGACTCAGCCTGATCCACAATAAGAGCCAACACCATGTAACAGCTAAATCACAGCACTCACATCTTTTATCAAAGCAAAATGACTAAAATGTCTTTAATGATTTAAGCCATTTATATGAAACTCATTCTAATTTTATTTAATTATGTTTTAAGTGATCCAGTTCAGAGAATGTACTAAAAACTAGAGCATCGTCTTCCCACATTAAACGTATACAATCACATCCATCCGTCACTGTGATGCACTGAAGTTAGTGGAACTTGTGTTTGTGTTTAATTCGAGGTTTACAAAGACCTTATGAAAAGTTTTTATCAAGCTTAGGTAATCTCTGAGTTGTCCAAAAGGTGGCAGACTAACTCAGTTAAACAGGAATGTCCAAATGTTCTATGGTGGAAAAGTAGTCAAAGGTTAGTGAAAGTGACTTTAAATTAGGAATATAAGGTTATACACACACTTTGCAAACCACACATATCTGAATGTGGTTTTATAAACATTTCAGTCAGTCACAGAAAAAAAAAATCAATGTATACAACCCCAAAAAAATGCATAGGACACCTAGACAGCACCATGAAGCGTCACTTTGGATCTGCTCTGCATTTTTATCCAAATGCCTGATAACACTGGATCATGATTCATTCTGTGAGCCGTGACACAGAGCTGGTGGATTTCAGTTTAAAAATTGTAAAGAGAACCATAATATTTCAAAGCTAACGAAAAGCCTACATAATTTCTGCAAATTCCTCAACTCTGTCCTTCATCTGAAAGGAATAATTCCACAGCAACAAATACCTTTTACTATTGATCTTCAAGTATGTTTAACTGGTAAAACCTCTGTACATGTGCTGCCTTTTAGAGACTTTAACTTGTAATGGAGAACTTTTACACTGTTTTACTGGTATTTTCACTCAAGTAGAGAAAACAAAAACTTCTCCCAACAACAAACAAAGGCACAGCATAGATTTATGTGCCTGCACACCAATGAATCATGAGAGTAATCAGATTCAACTATTTATATGGTTCAAGAGTCATATAAATGATCTGACTTGGTGCCTGCTTGACGTTTAAATTGCCATTTAAATGTCCTCAGCGCTTCCCGTCATTCCTCTTCCCCTCTGCTGCAGACTTCGTTTCATTGCTCCACCACTCTAACCCCCAACTTTCCACACACCAGATTAGGGTCCTTTTCGAAGCAGCCATCCCTCCCCCATGCTATAACAATGGTCCAGTGTGGTTGTCTGTGGCCTGGGATTGATCCTACACACAGATAGCTAAAGGCACAAAGCCCGGCCTCATGGCTCTTACCTGTCTGAACACATGTTTACTTCTGCAGTTACACACACACACACAGCTGGATTGAAACCTTGTGTTAAGCTGTTTGGTACACACCTCTCCTGTTTAAAGGAGGTATTACTCAATGTATAGTCATGAGTTAATTAGTAGAGTAGTTGGACATTTGTGGAGCTTTTTGTCTACTGTTTTTCATTATCAAAGGTGCAGCATGTTTTTTTTTCTACTGTGATTGTAGAAAAACAGCTTGTGTGACCAGTTTCTGAGTGGACATTCTTGTTTGGAGCCAGAAAATCAAAAGGCAAAGTGAATAGGGCCTGGATAGAGGTGAGATGGGAGTAACACAAGGAATTCAGTAAAGCTAAAGGCGAAACATTGAGACAGATGTCAGTCAAGCAAGAAAAATGCCACTTATCTCACTCATTTTAGAAAAAACTAATATATTTAGGTTTGCGATGGCAAATATTTTGTAGTGTGACTGATTGTATTTCTTGAGACATTTTGGGAATCACCCACAGTGAAATTTCGTTTTTTTTTTGGTATGAACCGTGTATTATCCAGCCTGGCAGAACATATGATAAGTGAACTAACGAAGCCAGACTTCTCAGACTTCTTCATAAAAATAACTCATCTGCAATATTGCTTTTTATTAGAGTTTATCATTGCTTTTAATGTTAGAACATCTGGAGTTTCGTCAAATTAAGACCAGATTTTCTGACAAACCCATGTGCCACGCAGTGTAGAGTCTGTGAGATATTACCAATCCTTTCTGCAAGGCTGTGGTATTTTTGTTGTAAACCCGTGCAAAAAGTCGTGAAAACTCACGTTGTTTTGAACCCTTGCTGTTTTTTTAACTTCACTATCACTTGTGTCAGTTTGTATTTTATGATAGAACAAATTTTCCTGTATGTGACCATGTTTTTATGCTTTGAAAAGTTGCAAGAATGAAAACATCTGCTTTGTGTGAGAGAGCACAGTTGTAAATGTCACTTCAGCATGAGAAATAGGAAATGTTGACATGTTCCCATGTAGCAAACGTATTTTAAAAAAAGCATGTGTAGTGTAAGTAATTGCAAGGTTCTCATGTAATTTTCTTTAAAGGTAATAACTTTTGTATTGAGATGCAGAAAAAATACAGTGCAGCTCAGAATAAATGGTAAATCATTCTTTATGTGAAGTGCTGCAGTCCCCGTTTGCTATAGATTTCAGCACTAGGTGGATCTGTGGACTAACAGTGTTTTCTTCATCTGCCTGGGGAGCCCACACTCAGAATAAGCGCCACGATAATATTCTCCAATACAGTGGCGGCAATATTTTGTGCCAAACGACAGAACAATATTCCACAGTTAAAGCCTGTAAACTGCTGTAAACAGTCAAATGCATTCAGAGAAGCTGAAGTGATTTGATGAAACAGAAGGCCACGCTTCCCATCAAAGTCAGCTTTGCTGAGGAGATTAGAGTGCAGTCTGAATATACCTGAGGCTGAGCTGTAGTTTGTTTTGAAATATACAGAAGCATGTTTGCACAGCGGATTCTCTCTCTTTTTTTTGCTCTCTCCCTCTTTTTTTTTTCCAGATTGTTGAGTAATATTTGTTTTTTCATGCAGAGCCACGTTTCAGCCTTCTCATTTCCAGGCTGCTCTTGTCTTGTCCCCTTTTTTGCTTTTGCCTCAGCACAGACCCAGCCAGCCATGCATTCCTATCCAGAACACTCTGCTTCATCTCTGCTTCCCAACCTTTAAATCACATCAGTGTTACATCACAGCACACACACACTCATACTTCCTGCTGTGGCCGCCATGCCAAAAACTTTTTTCCTCACACAGTGTTGTTCCCTCTCCTTTTCCTCTTTTTGTCCAAACTTCTCTGTAGCTGCAAAGAGTCACCAAAGTGCATATTTATATCTGATCCTTAACTCAAGAAGAAACAGTTTTTAATGCGCATGTACCGAAATGTTCTGGACGGATATAGAGCCCCGTTTTTGTATAGATTCACTAGTGAAAAGGTACAATCAGATGATTGTTTGAGTGATTGCATTGTGATTCAAGTTTTATAAACATAAACTACAGAAATACTTATACTTTGACAAAGCAACTCACTCTCTCAGTGATACCATCTCCAATGTCCATTCAGGAAAAATGTAAATAAATGTAATTAATGTAAATAAATCCACTTAGAAATCATAGAAAATAACCTTGAGGTCATGTTATAATTATAATCATCACATTTAGATTTTTTCTTTAATATCAAAAGTAATCCAGACGAATGTTCTGCAAACAGAAATTTCAAGTAACCAAAGCACCATTATTATTATTTTTTTAGTTTCACCAAGATGTAAACAACAGGCTAAAAAACATGTGCTAGGTTTGGTGTGGTCAATCCTCAATCATTTTTGAAGAAGATCATCAGTTTTCACTATTTTTATTGTGCACTGAGGAATAAACTTTGACAGATGTTACACGGTTGTTGTTTTTTTTTTTATATACCCCTGATCCAATACTGAAGCCAGACACAGGAGGAAATGACAAACTAAAGTCAGGGATTGTCCACAAAGTGCGTGGAATATGGCCAAAAGAGCTTTACAGATTTCTGTCAATAGCTTTATCATTTTTTGCCATAGTCACTCTAAATCATTTTTATTTATATCTGGTCCTTTCCCCGTGACATAGTATTATTTCATGAGTATCTCATTTCTCTAATGGCCTGCAGAATATACAGTATAATATTTTTCTTTCTTTCTTTTCTTTTTCTGCAGTCCCTTAGTTATACACGTCTGTTCCTTTTGCGTTTTTGTGCTGTTATTCAGGGTGGGTGCTGACCCAACATACTTTAATGATAAAAGCACTGTATAGAGCTATACTGTTTGTGAGGATGGACTCTTTATCTGTGTTTTGAAAAGCAATTGTTGAAACTTTCATCACCTAGCTACAGGGTTGATCAGTAACCATAGCTGACAGAGCAATTAGCACTAAGCAAACAGTTAGGTAGTTAGTTAGTTAGGAAATTTAGTGTACTTATTGTATGTACAGAAACACTGACTATTCATTTCCTTTCCTGTTTTAGCATTCCCTTATTGCACTGGACCTTTCACAGAAATACACCAGGAGTTCCGGCAAATTACAGAACCTTCGGTTTTTGATCAGCAAATCTTCAGAAGGAGGCTTCTTCAAAGAAATAACTTCCCACTTCACTTCTTAAGCTGAACAAAAACTCCTCTTAAATGAATGGCTTTTGCTCACAGCTTGTGGCCGCAGCTGGCAGTATTGTTGCCCACTCTCGCCCTCTGGCCACAGAACAGACAGACAGGGGATGAAGGGCGATGCAGGGGGGTGACACAACAGGTACACACATGAAACGACTGCAATTATTTCCCTCCCTCCTTCTCATCACCACCGTGAACTTGACAAGGTGTTGGTTCATTTATTTATCTTTTTCGTTTAATTTTGCTTCCTTAGTTGACTTTCTTTTTTCTTTTTTTTCTTTTTTTTCTTTTTTGCCCAGACTCACGGTGAAAAGCTCAAGCCAAGAAGATGTTTGATTTCCTTTTGTGCTTTAATGAAGATCACAGAATACCTGAAAAGCACTGCAGACCAATGATCATCAGCAGAACAAAAAACAGATTTTCAAACAATACCCTCAAGAACACAGGGTCTAGATAGATAGATAGATAGATAGATAGATAGATAGATAGATAGATAGATAGATAGATAGATGTTGTGGGGCCAAGTGCTGCTGCTACCTTCAGGTTTAAGATGAATTCTCTTTCTCTGGCTAGCTGCTGTGAAATGTAGCCTTGAAGCACAACACATAGGCTGGTTCATTATGTAAAACCTAACTCACGCTGGAACCATATTTACCACGGAAGTGGACACATTCTAACCATCAAAGAGACAAGGTAGCCAGACAAGGTAGTGGGTGTGTTGTGCTTCCACTGCTCTGTTACATCACTTTCATTAAGAGCAGCTGTGCGCTTCATTCATTTTCCAATCAGCCAATCAAGTGGCAGCAGTGCAGTGCATAAAGTCATGCAGATACAGGTCAGGAGCTTCAGTTAACATTCACATCAAACATAAGAATGGAGAAAAAATGTGTTTGAGTATTTCTGAAACTGCTGATCCTGGGATTTTTATTCACAACTGTCTCCACAAAGGTGTAAAAACCAAAAAAACATCCGGCGAGTGGCAGTTCTGTGGACGGAAACGCCTTGTTGATGAGAGATGTCAACGGAGAATGGCCGGAACGGTTGGAGCTGACAGACAGGCTACGCTAACTCAGATAACCACTCTTTACAACAGAGGTGAGCAGAAAAGTATCTCAGAATGCACAACACGTCGAACCTGGCACCTTGATAATTCTCGTTTGTTGCTGTTTCTGCCTTTTATGGCATCTTGTTGTCTTTGCTTGTAAATTTTATCACTTTAATGGTTCTCAAACATCTTGCCAAAGGGCTGCAGTTGAAAGCTACCCAGCTGGCCAACACAGAAATGTTGATTAATGTGTGTTGTCCTTATTTTAAAAAAAAAAAAAGAAAAAATCTGGACAATTAGCACCAAAACAATTGTGCAGCCAGAATCTAGAACCCTTTAGAGGAACAGCAGAAGGATGTGATCATATATATGATCACGCCCTTCTGATTTATGATGTAAAGCAATTGTTTTCTTATGGTACAGCACACTTGGTAGTGGTCCTCTCTGTTGATTCCCACTGTATTTACCCAGTTACGTTTTAGTCGTGTGTAAAAGTTAGTACATTGTCCACAGTTTGGTGAAAGGCACTGTAATAATGTCACACTGGGGCCAGACAGCCCAAGGGACCCTGATATATTCAGAGGGGGCACAGCTGGGCCCAGGAAAATGTTCTGTGTCAGAGCTGTTGTTAAGTGGAGTTTTTGTGGCACCTTTGGTCTGTGTGATTGAGGCACTTCCACATTTGTATCGCCACCCTGTCGTGGTTATTGCCACTGATCTTAATGTAGATTGTTCTCTTGTTTTATATAACAGAGGCATTTCATGAAAGTGACTTTTTTTGAATTTAGTAACTTGGTACTGCTACAAATATGGGTATGGGCTGAATGCCATTTATAGGTATTTGTCAGGCACTTATATTGTTGTCTGTCTTTTTTCTGTTGATTAGGTTCAACCTGGGACTGCTTTGGCTCCACTGAAGCTGTTAGTCTGTGTCTGACATTGGCTGTCAGGGTTTTTCATGGTTTTTCCTTTTGACATCAAGTCATCAGCAGTTACTGACATCCTTCACACATACTGTTGATTGACTGAGCTCAGATTATGTCCCCTTTGTTGCTGTGTTGTCCAGTATTGCTTGGAAAACTCATATATCAAAGTGCTGATTGCCAGACAATTTGAAATAACTGTAAAAAGTGGCTAAATTGCAGTGAAACACAAAATGCATTACCAGCTGCAACGGCGTGGCCGGTACTGTTATCACCTTGTGAGTCTGCTTGGTGTTCATAAGTTTGTCTGTGGACAGAGGCACCAGAATTACCTACAGCGAGTTGGTTAGGATGCATACAACATGGCCATTTTTAAATTAATTTTAATTTTAATTACTTTATTGATCCCTCCTGGGGAAATTACTCTCTGCATTTTCCTGTGGGCCTTAATTGTCCCTTTCAAATAAAGGCACAAAATGCCTAAATAAATAATTAAATTGCATTTAGTTAAGAAAATAATTTTAATAAAATAAATTAAATTGAATTAATGTTTTATTATTATTATTTCTTCTATGCCTTTTACACCTACAAAATCAATTATTATTGTCAGTTTAAAAAAAAGTTGTTTTTTTTTAACCCATTAACTCTGTAGTTTAGTTCACCTTTAACTCATATTTTGCAATATTTTTTCAGCTGCTACTTGTTCCACAAACATTACAAAGATACTGTCTTTACAAAAAAGATTTGTCAGCTGTGCTACATTTAGTAACTGGACAGAACACTTGGCCCCACTCTTCCATTTGTTGATGGTTCAGTGTATTTCCCATATAAATGTACTGTGTATATCACAACTTACTGTCAATACTCGGATATTGGATTCAGGAGAGCACAGCTGTGGAATAAACACCACCGTATTGCAACATAATCCTCCTCTTTCACAAACTTTAAATTCAGCCTTAGAGCTTACTTGGTGAGCCACACAACTTGAATTTTGTATCTTGTGGTCTCATTACTCACATATTCTGTCATCAACAATATATCATTGAAAGAGGATACTTCACATCTGATGACGTATGTAAAGAGCTTGCTGGCTCAGAGTCGACATAAAATATTACAGTCCAAAAAGCTAATGAATAACAAAGTATTGATGGAATAATGGTTTCTGCTACAGTGCTTGAGTAGAGTAAGCTAACTTCATCAAACTGTGTTCTACAGCTCAAAGGAAAGGCTATCTGACCAGCTAAGTAGCTCCGATCCACCAAGAATCACTATGGTTTGTTGCAACTTGGGTTAAATTTATGTAATTTTGTCCATCATCAGTCACGACGACAGTGTACCCACCAAAGTAACTGCTGAAATCTGTGAAATATAGTGAAATCACTGCAACAAGAAAGCATAGTTAAATTGCAGCGTCACAGTTGCACATGTTTACTGTAAACCAATGCATGTCAGAAACGTAACCGATGGCTCTGCTCTGGTTAGACAACTCGTCCACATTTTTTAAAAAAGTAGGTTTTTTTTTCTTCTGAAAAACTTCTGAACTCCACTGTGTCCAGGTGAAGTTCTGAGACTTTCAAACACTGCAATCGCACCTTTAATAAGATATAATAGAAGAAGTGATGAGAGTTTGGTGGAGTGGTTTCAAGTTAAATTGGGTTGGAGGATAAGCAAACCAATGTTATCCTAAGTGATTCCTGCACAGATATTGGAAACAAGAGGGAATAGGGAAAAGGGGGAAAGAAAGAGAGAGATGTGCTAAAGGATTAGCTGTGAGGAGCTTCCCTGTGGCGAGCAGGCCTTCTTTTTCCCAGGGACACCAGGAACACTGTAAGGTGATTACTGTGTCGTTTGCCATCGGTCCAGTGGTTAAGCACTATGGACACTAGAGCTTGACTGCCTCCACTCAGCACAATGGGAATCAGTTAAACTTTTTACATGCCTTTCATTCAGCAAATGCTAAAAAAAAAATTAAAGTGTACTCACTTTGTGAATGTTTAAGTTAAATATGATAAGCTGAGACTTTTACATACAAATGACAAGAAAAACAGGGAACAGGCAGCAGGAAGGATGTCAGAGAAAGGTTTTTGGAATTCTGCTCCAAGAACAGTTGGGTTCCTACATTTTGGGCATGTGTGTGTGTGTGTGTGTGTGTGTGTGTGTGTGTGTGTGTGTGTGTGTGTGTGTGTGTGTGTGTGTGTGTGTGTGTGTGTGTGTGTGTGTGTGTGTGTGTGTTAGGATGGGGGAAAAGATCAAGAACTGTGTGACGAGGGGAGGTGAATCTTTTCTTTCCTCTGAATGAAAGGCAGCTGTGGCCTTGCTGGAGGAGTGGACAAGAGGTGGTGGGTGGTGTGGGTGGACAGCATACATTCAGACACGTAAACACTATAAGTGTGCATACAGCTGTTTGGAGTACACAGATTTGATGCTTTACCCATACACTGCATATATCTTGACTCAGTGGGACATAAGTTCCAGTAATCTGTGGCACGTTTGTGTGAAGACACTGTGTGACAGCATTAGATAGCACATAAATAAAACTGTATTCTGCAACTACATTTAGACAATACTCTTAGTTCTACTATCATACTCTTACTAGTAGCACAGCTGTTTCTTCTACTAGTAATGCTTCTACTACTGCTGCCACTGATTAAACTGAACCTGATCACACCGATTTCACCATATTTGATTGATAACTACGAGAGAACACCAGCAAGCAAATATATTGCTTACTAAACACAACACTGTGGCAGAGGAAGCACTGGGCAGCACCGTAGACTGGTGAGGAGGAAGCAGGGGGATATACTCATCTAAACTTAACTTTTATTTCTGAAGACATTTCGTCATTTTCCTTTTCATAACTGAGGTGATAAATTTGTTCTGTTCCTTTGCTTTTTTTTTCCCTTCGTTGACAAAACTGTGCATCCACCTCACAGATATTATGATGTGTCACATAATATTACTGTATTGCTGGGTGACATAGAGTCATTTTTGTTTTGTATTTATAGAGCACTACACTGAGTCTAATACGATATTAAACCAATCATTGGACCTACATTTTAATCTTTTTTCCTTTTCCCTCGCTCCTCTTTTTTTCTCCTTACTGCCTGTCTTTCCACATTTATTTCTTCACCCACCATTTCACCATTGAGTCCTTCCCTTACTCATTACAGTGATGTGAGATTAATTTAAGTACACGGACTTCGTACTAAACTAGTCTATCTCTGGGCTTTTTGGCCCTTCCAAGATGTCCATGCAATCTCCTCTGAAGGGAAAGAGGCTATTAAGCAGCCTTCAAGAAAGGATGGAGGGAATCAAACCAAGGGCAATTGAACACAGGTAGACAAACAAATTCACACAGTGACACTTGAAAGAAATTGAGGTGTGTGCGTGTGTGAGTGTGTGTGTGTGTGCGTGCAATGGTATTTCTTTAACTATGCCTTTACAGTTGTCCCTTCAAGTATTTAACACACGCCCTGAATGTATGGTTACTGTGGTTTCAGTGGATCAGACAAACACTTGCCAACGTTACACATTTTTTTTCTGATTCATTAAAGCACCAAAAAGACTGTAATAGGACTGCATGTTTTTGGAGCCAGTCCCAGCTAATGGGATCTGAATATCTTTTTTTGTAAAGGCAAAAAAAAAAAAAAAAAAAAAAAAAAAAAATCAGGTAAATGCAGATGGAAATGCATACAGAATACACTGAAACTGGAAGGTGAATAGAGCCAGACCACGTCTGGCTCACATTGTGATCTCAGCCAGGTGTAAATGCAGTCTGTACAGTTTGGCCACATTCTTCAGGGAAAAAAAAAAAATCTGTCCAACAGCCACCTAATTCTACCTTTTCCCTCCATCTCAAACTACCCATCAGAAAGCTACACTCATCCCTTTTCTCTGAAAAGGTTAGCTTCTCCACTGGGTTAGATTAGCCTGGCTAGCAACGATAAAGTAGCCTGCTTTTGGCTGTTTTTCTTCATCATGTGACCATCACCTTGCTCATCATCGCATTGCTTCCCTGGACCTGCCTATTGCACATGCATATCAGCTCTATCAGCTGATGTTGTTTTTTTGGTTGTTTTAAAGCCCTTTTGACAATGTCGGCATAAAATAATTTTAACTGAGATGCCTAAGAATTCAGGTTGTCCCCTTCCAGTTGTGTCAGGATGTTCTTGGAGAATATCCACTCAGAAATAGAATGTAAGAAAAAGCAATGAAGAGCAGGAAAATGAAGAGTTGATTGGCTGCACACTTTCGCATCAACATTTTTTTTTTTCATCTTTGAGCCTGGGGAGGATATCAAGTCAAAAGGCTGAGGCCCAAGTGAAGTCACAAGTTATTAGTGTTAGTTATTAGTTTAAATTCAACACATGTGACTTGAGTCTAACTCAAGATCAAACCATGTAACTCACGTCCACAGACATTTGCCTCTCTGTATGGTAGTTTTAATTGTTACTGACAACCTTATCTGCGTGAGATTCAAACTGTGGACCAACACAATAGTGATTCACAAGCATTGATGCGTACACAGTTTGGATGTGAAGCAGAAAACGAAACCAAATACATATTGCAAAAGACAAAATTTGATCTTGAGTTTTACAGTGTCAGATAAAAGTGTCTTCTTTCGTCTTTTTTATTTAAAGATGCATTCTGATGAATCCTCTCGCCCCATGCTTTGACTCTTTTCCTGTTGTTTTTCTGACAGAATTTCTGCTGAACATGTGTTTACTGCCCCAAGTAATTGATACAAATGTCCTTTTGAAATGATCTCTGGGACTTGTTTTATTAGAGTTCACTCATGGTAAGATACCTCCATGGCTTCGGGGTTGGGACATCGGCCAGCTGACAAGCTTCATTTCATTTCTCTCTTCCTTTCTTCCTGTGATCTCTCTGCTATTATAAAAGCTTAAAATGTCCCCAAAAATAATAATAATAATTTACAAAAAAAAAAAAACACATTACCACAATAACAACAGGTGTCAACTAATCAAGTAGAAAAAGCAGTTTTTCTACTGTTCAAAAGTAAAACCAAAAACCAAAAACATATAATTGGTATGGTATGATTAAAAAAAAGATTTTAAAATTTAAATGTACTTATTTCCCACTGAGTCGACACATTTAGTCTTGCGCCTTTAACCATTGTCTTTGTAGACAACATCACAAAGGCCCACGTACTTCCCACAGGCTTTAACCAATGTGAGGGCTGTGGAAAGGGATTCCCTGAGGAAAAACTCTGTTCGATGTACAGTGAAATCCCTCTGATTTATTTGGTCAATGTCTGCCTCATCCACTCTCACTGTACAATGCATAAGAACTACCTGAGGCATTGGAGAGAATTGATCTCCTGTCAGACTGTAACTGGGGCTCTCTTCTCTCAGATCACCCCTCTTCTGTTGTGATTTCGTTGGCCAAGGAGACCAGCTCACATTGGTGAAGAGTGTAAATGGGTTCAAATATATCAATTATTAATGAGAAAATTACCCCACCAAAGTCCATGTGGGGTTTCGTGTTTGTCTGTGCAGGTTTGAGCCAGACTCTTTTTCCCATGTATCACCTGTCTAAACCAAAATAGATCCAGGTCTCGAAGCTTCATTTTAGAATTGAGAATGTAATTAAAAATTCATATGTGAGAGATGATATTGAAACAATCACTAAACAATACCAGAGATGAACTCTGATCTCTTTTTTTCCTTAAAATTAGTCTAATAAGTGTCCATTTAGCAAACGAAAAGAACAGAGAAAACAAGATGAGTAGGCTGTGGGCCTGATGCAAAAGTCCAGAGAAATACATGAAGCATCAAGAGAAAAGGTTTTTTATTCCTGCCCTCTGCCTTCCTTCTCTCTTCTGATGCTTTTGTTCTTTTGTTTTCTTGTTCTTATTTTGTTGTTTTGCTCTGAATAATCTCGACTCACGGGTGAAAATACAAGCTTAAAGCATGGATGAATCATCAAGTTAACGTTGTATTCCCCTTAAAAAAAAAATAGCAGTCTCAGTTTGGCATTTTCAACGTACAAATATGTTTACATTGTCAGACAGCTGACTGGTAAGACAAAATTTCCTGTGGTTGAAAACACACTACGTCTACATGCAACACACTGGAATGCACAAGGATTATAATTGAAAGTATGTATGAATTGAGGTTTTACTGTTATGATGCTTTAAAGGCAGAAAGAAGTAGCAATTTCGTTCTACTAAAGCTGGTGATAACTGACATTTTGTGCAGAAAAACCTATTTATTCAGTCTTTCTCCCTGAACTTTATGTTCATGTTTGAAAATCTTATGAAAACACTTCAATCTATTATCTAGGAGACACTAAAACTCCAAAAGTGCTTCTTAAGGCTGTGTGACCCAGTCACGCTATTATTCAGTTGTACGGAAAGTCTTTAATCCACGAGTGAGTGTGAACAAAGAATCACGTCTAATCTTTTGTAAACGAATACGGCATTTGACAATAAAATATGTAGAAATGCTTTTTCTGTAGTTGTATCACAGAGACATTAATCTTCCTTATATCAGATATGATATTTGGCCTGTGTGCGTAGAGCATTGGTCTAACTTCAGTATGAATAGTGAAATTTTTATTGCTTTTTGAGGTGAAAAGTGCCCTCTGCCTTTCAACGAGACAAATTTATCTTCAGTTGTCTTGTTACTAAAACTATCCCTTCAAAACAGCCAAAAATCCCCATGTTGTAAAGGTCTATTAGTGCTTTGTTAAGAGATGATTGCAGAGTCTTAGGTCAAGGTACTCTTCACCTGAAACTGACCACACAAACCCAGTTTGTTGGGCTGCCATTCTTTTGCCAGAGGAGTATTGATTCAGAGGATTCTCTTAAGCGCTGTAGTTTGTCCTCTGAGGGTGGAGCTGAAGGCTTGGAATGGAGAAGTAAACAGGCGCTTGGTAAATAAAACACCTAGATCAACATGGCCATTTCACCCATTAACCTGAAGCAGGTTTGGCCATTCTATAAGGTTACATAGTGTGTGTATGTGTGTGTGTAGAGGAGGGCAAACCTGTAACTTGGTAAACACAAAGAGCTTGGTCATTCAGGGGTCAGAAAGGTTTGAAAGAAACTGGATTTGGTTGGATGAAGCACTCATAGAAGATTTTTGTTTGTTTTTGGAATTTATATCAGAGTGTGCCAACATTTGTCAACCCTTTTCCTGTATTTTAACCTAAAGCTTCTTCACATTTTGTAGAAATTTTATTTATTAATTCTTGATAAAAATATATTTTAAAAACTGTCAACTGCTTGAACTGTCATGTACACTTCAGTTTGCAGTCATGTATCTGAGAGCCTGTGAGTTAGACTAAGATCCCAAATGGGGGATTTTTGGTTTTGCCCATGAGCACATGGTGAGCAAAAAGTACTTCCAAATCCAGCAAAGGTCAGAGGTGAGGGTCAGGGGTCAAAGAGGCGTGGCCTCAGTGCCAGAGACGCCCCCAGGTTTACACAAGTGTAAAAAGAGTCCATTCAGTCTGGCTGCATGGGCAGAGTTTCACAAAGGTCCACTGTGTGGGGCCTATACTCCCCCAACACACACACACACACACACGCACACACACACCTCCTCCATGCACCATGCCTACACAGGATGCAGACAATGGGGGGTTTCTGGTTTTGCCTCTTCAACTAAGTTTTTGTTTGCAATTACACCAGAATGGACCCACAAATTCTTTCTCTTTTATCCTAACCTTTTATTCGTGTAGCACTTTTCAAACTACAGTAGCTGCTCTCGTCACAATAAGAATCATGTCATCCAGCGCAATGTTGTGGCTCACTGATAACAGTTTTTTGACAAAAAGGGCGGTGTATGGCACAGAGGAACAATAGCTTGATAATTCTGATCTGGCTCCTCTTACTGTTTTCAGTTTTAAAGTAAAACTTGCACAGTATCACATTTCCTGAGTGTGTTTTAAATTAGAAAATGGCTTATTAGCATAAAAAGTTAGCAGGGGGGTGCTTGTTGTGAGAAAAGTTTACAGGTTTTTGTGAGAGATAACAGCACTGATAAATCCCAAACTCATTCATCTGTCAGTACTCGTAATTGTGCATATTACATTTTTGTAATTTTACATGAAACACCATAAAATATGTAATTCAAACAGGTGTTTTTTAGTAGTTGATCACCCAGTTCCTGCATAGAACAATCATAATAATAAAGCTGTGGGAACACAAAGGCAACCAACTGTAGTTAACCAACCACTGAATCACACAGGAGCCTCTCATTGACAGTTAATGGCCCCATTTCTAACCTCAGCTACAAACCAAAACTTCCAGGCAGCCCATCTTTTTCTAACTCTAGGTATTATTTTAAAGTGCAGTGATGATCTGGTTTTTATAATTTAGCCCTCATCTTCCTTTCCCTCAGTAAAACGGTGGATTATTGCCAGATTAAGGGAGTGCCTTTTTCTTTATCCCTGGGTAAGCCTGCACAGCACGCAGCTCAAAGGTAATGAAGCACTCTGTGATCCGTGCCCGGATGAATCTAAAAATTCCCAGAGCACCACTGTATTTTAAAGGAAATGAGATTTCCCTGAAAGCCCCCCTTCAAACCTATGCTTTCCATTTTGAAACAGCTATAAACTGTGTGACTACTTATGACCTGGCGCAAGAACCTAGACCTGTTGCTGTTTTAAAAATTTGAGTGAATAGGAAGACAGAATTTTGAATTGCAGTAATCTCTGCAAAGGAATTGCGCTTTCATGTTCTTTTCAAATGAAAACTTAAATGGTAAACAACTATCTATACTGCTCAGAAATTAAATTAAGACCAACATTAAAACATTTCTTTACCAGAATGAATTGTTTGTTCTCTAATTAAACTGAGCTTTAACTTACTTTTCAGTCTGACACCAAAATCCTTGATTTTGACAAAGTTACCAAAATACAATTTATTTTAGGGATTAGACTAGAATTAACGATTTCATTGGGGGAAAGTAGGCCAATGCAGTGGTGACAAATAGGAAACAGATAAGAAAATAACAAATGCATTATTCATGATTGTGCAAGCAATAAATAGCCATTCCAAATACACCGATCAGCTGCAGCATTAAAACCGGTAACTGGTTTTAATGCTGCAGCTGAATTTGGGTGAAGATTTTCAGTCATCCAGGTCATGGTATTTCTAAGTGCTATACGAAGGCAACTGGTCTTCCTTGAGGTTCTTGAAGACGTTTCACCTCTAATCCAAAAGGCATCTTCAGTTCTTCAAAACTGAATGGATGAGAGGATGACCTGGATGGCTGAGGATCTTCACAGACATATTGCTACACACACTTTGGGATGAACACCTTTCAGAACTGAAGAGAAGAAACCTAAATATACACCATTCAGCCACGACATTACAACCAGTAACTGGTTTTACTGTTGTGGCTGATCTGTGTTTTTTTTTTTTTCAATAATGACTCTTGGAGGCAGCGCTGAGAATCAAGGAAGCTTTGTTGTAGCTGTGAAGGCTTTCAGGTAGACCTGAACCACTGTTTAATGTCATGCCAAAGCATTTGTCTGTCATTTGTGGTTTGGAATGTCAGTCAAAAGACCTTTTCATGTCAAAGTCGGCAGCTCTTGAACACACTGAAGAACGCTGTGGAGTGGACTTTATGCCTTGGCTACAAGACACCTTTTGTTATTTGTTAATATTACTATTGAATAGTTTCTCTCTAACACACTACAAACCCAGGTCAACCACTGCTAACTGACCGAACTTGTTGAGTGATCTGTTGCAGACAGCGACGGACCCCAGCCTCCCTCAGATAGTCTACTCTGACCTGACTTGCCAATTGCTTCCATTTTATCAGCCTCAGTCAGTGGAGTGTTGATGTGAGCCTGAGGCACAAAGGTGACTAAACTCATCATCCTGGATGATGAGGCACTTCCAGCTTTTTGGTCTTACTGTCGTTGTGTTGTAAATGGTTCTTCTTGCACCATCTGGAAAATCTCTCTATTTGAGGAACTCAGCAGCCCAGTGTATTTTTACCCACTTTTTCCATACAGTCAGTGGTGAATATATTGGTGATTTTACTTGACATGAGTATTTTATTTCTGAGACAATACTTATGCCTGAACCATTTCCCAAGGGGGTTTATGTATTTATTTCTTCTTATCCACTCTGCAAACCTTAATAGTCATTTAAGCATGTTAGCAAAAAAAAAAAAAAACTCTCAGTCAAAAGGACAAATATCAGCCTGCTGGTGGCACTGTACAAAAAGTCATTTGGATGTAACATCTTTCAGCCATGAATATTAACTGCACAAAACCGATGTGTCACTTCATCAACTACACTGAAACATTTTAATGGATAATTGAAAACGGTCTTAGTTAGGGGATTAACAAAGCCAAAGGGATCTGAGGAACAGAAATGTCCATGCAAATGAATAACTAAGATATCAATTTACATAAACATTATGCTTTTATTCTCCTCTTCCTTCTAAATGCTGGACAATTTGTATTTGTGACTTTGGGAAAGTAAAAGCTTACAAGGAGCACTTACAGCCAACATAACAACAGAATTAAAATATAGTGAAATTAAACCATGGTAAAAAATTGCCTCCAGCCAGTGACCATCATTAAGGCAAAACATCAATCAAGTTCGAGAGCTCTAAAGTATGCTTTTACTACAAAAGACTCCAAGAGTTACATCAGGCCATACAATTATAAGGTGTACCATCCACTGTATCCAAAGTTATTGGTCAACAGAAAAAAGCAAGAGGAAAATTACATTTTCTTTTTTGAATTTTTGGTGTGTTATCACATTAATGTTGACTGACGCTTCCATGCCATTAGCTGGCACTGCAGGCCTGCTCTGTTTAAACATAAGAGTCGACCCTTGCCCGTGATCCATTCCAGGTTCAGCACTGTCAGGGTTGATGATTATAAATATTGGAAGAGTTTAACATCATGCACTTAAATTAAAGAATATAATTTCCTATTTATCTACTAAACACTTAGTTTTATATGATCTTATAATAATAGCAGAAGTAGTGGTTTGTATTGAGAAAGAAAAAAGTTGATTCAATTGACAGATTGAAAAGAGGAAGATGCATAACAGGGAGTAGGAGACACTTATACACTGCTATGATGTAGCATTAAATTCAACAACAGAAAACAGAAAAAGTGGTCACTCTCAGTTTATAATGGGTTGAGACAATGAATTGTTTTAACCTGTTGAGAAATTATAACTTAGTGGGGTAGGGTCTTGTGATTTTGTAATGTAATACTGCATTTGTCAGATTTTTGCATGATAGATTTTTTCATCTGATTTTCACCTGCTTTTGAATATTTAAACTGTATGAGAAATAATACAGTTATTTTAAAAAGCACCTTCAGTGTGACTTCTCTCATGGAGCATGGATCAGCTGCCTTGTAGTTTACATCCATTTCTGTGCTGTACTCTGCTGCCACTTAAACTAATAGTACAGTATGAATAGATTGAAAATGGTTTGGGGGCGTTTGGGGGTGGTGGGGTTCAGGAGTCCCCCTTACCTGACTTTTCCTATAGGGCCGCCAAACTGTTAGGTCTGCCCCTGACTGGAGTTTGAGAACAACTGTAGGCTGTACGTGCAATCAAACAGCTGGAGAGAGGGCAGTGTCGCTCACCTTTCACTGCCATAGCCTACTGTAACACAGCCGTTTGACATGAGACAGCCCCCTAGGTGTCTCACTTTCTCAGTGTTTGTATGGGCTGGAGCGCAGCGCCGGCTGCCCGAGTGCCTGCTGCTCGTCTGGCTGACTGGCTGCGTTGACGTCAGCGCCGTGATGATTTGCTAAGGCGAGAGAAGAAAGGAGTTAGTGCGTGTTGAGAGAGCGGGTACTGCGAACTGCCTTACTATGCTGTAGCCCCAATCCCCCTACACTATACGGAATCAAAACGTGCAACTTAGGTGAGTACCAATCCGGGCTAAACGGAGCTGCAGTTTCCGGGCGACAAGTGCCAGACCCGCTACTCTGCATGCGTCTACCACTGTTTTCTCTGTGTACTTTCATTCACCATATGGATGTTTTGATGCATGTGAGACGCTGAGGAACGCTTTGCTTGTCCCCGTTCAACCTCATGCTGAAGTTAACAGTAAACGCGACTTTGGCACGCAAGTTGGATCTGCGCACCGGAGTGCTGGATGGAAACAAGTGTTTACCTGATTGCGCTGCAAGGTGTTGAAGTTTGCATTTACGCACGGTAGCCTATTGTAGAGATGTTAAGGTTGACGCAACCCCCCCCCCACCCCCCTCTCGGTCTGGTTTAGTATGCTGGAGATCGCAGCCAGAGGACGTGAGGTCTGGCTGTTTCACCGGGAGCCAGACAACATATGACGCCTCGCTCCATGTGACTTTACTGGAGAAATCGCGTTTGCCCGTTTTGATGGAAATTATGCAATTTTTAGACAGCGACACTCTTGCCCTTCCTTGTGTCTCCAGACACACCAGTGTGGCTCATTTAGCCGTGATGACATCATGATGAGGACTGGAGACACTGGTCTCTATACTCGAAACAAGCCCAAATCCAGTCACTGTACAGTCAGACTACAATTGATTGACAGGCAACTGGATGTTTGATTGGTTACCAATAATCGGCTTGCAGTCGCACGCGCAGCACGCTGTGAGGTGGGGAACTCGTAACAGATGCATTGGCAAATTGATTTGTTATCGAGACTGTCTGATCTCTGTCTTCTCCCCCCTTTCACTTTTTTTTCCTCTTTATCCTTTAGGCAGCTTTCTGTAGATCACCACCTTACTCTTTAATTGTAACAAGCCAGGATTTGAGTATTTCATCCTGCCTCAAACAAAGTCCACCTGTGCGTTGATCAGAGCAGAGCTGCCTTGAATCGACGAGAGATCCTGGCAGCTGTCTGTCTCGTGTACACTTTTTTTTTTCCCTCGCACGCTCACTGTCTGTGATTGTCCCCCTTAGAGACGTTGTACCATTTTGCTCTCTCCACGTTTGTGTCTGTCAGTGTGGCTCATGGTCTGGAATATTGAACGCTGTTTATTCTTGTTGTGGCTGGGTCGCCTAGGCGCGCGATGGCAGACAACTCGTGATCAGATTGATTATGCTGCCTTTCTGTGAAGTCGGCCTAATGTGGTTATTGTCAGCGGTCTGCGTCGTCCTCCGGGGAGAAAATCTCTCCTGGCTTAATGTACTTAATGTAGTGAGTGATATTTTGCATAATGCATAACACTGTGTATAATTTGTCTGGTGCGGCTGGCCAATATTAACACTGTCTAGACTCACGCAGTCCCTGTCCCTTATTAATTGAGAGCTAACGTGCGTGATAAAGTCCCTAAACAGAAACTTTACATTGCGTCCAAGTGAAGCCACAGCTCGGTTGATGGCCCACAGAGCGCAACAAGCATTGATCATTGACGGGGCCATAAATCGCAGCTATTGGCATACCTGTAATAAAGATAATGTCGGGTTTTAGGCATGACCTCTGTTGACTGAGAGACTGAGCTGAGTTAAATGAGAACCTGTGGTTTCATCATTACCTATCCTATATCGATCTTGTCAGTCTGCCGAAAAGACAAACTGTCCAGTGACCCAAAAGCCGACAGAATTATTTATTTTCCATGATCCTCACCGCAAACAATAGCTGCCAGCACCGTTTACCTTTTGCATATTCTAGTTTCTGCTTGCGTGATTGTAGGTTTTTGAAGTGAGCTCACATATCTCGGAGTTATTGACATAATTTAATTTAAGTCGTCGTGTATTTTGAAAGACTGATGATATTTCCTCTTTTTTTTCCGTGTCTGTGTGTATTGCTCCTCAGACTGGGAGGAAGGAAAAGAAGTCCTCAGAAACTTCTCCCTCTATTAATTGTTTAAATGAAAATCAAGCTCTTTGAAAATGACACTGAAGATTCCAAAAATAGAAATTAAGTTTTTGAAATTTAAAAGAAAAAAAAAAACAAAACAAAAAAAAAACTACTAAATGAGCTGACACAATATTGATTGGATTGAGTTGACAAATAAATTGGCCATCAATGAGCTCATCCAGAATGTGGGTCAGTGGAGACACTGGGCTGGTAGTCATTCATTCACTCATTCATTCATTCATTATATGCTTAACACCGAGACTGTATATTTAATTATAAATATGAAGAGAATATTATTTTAGTGTAGGTCATAATATGCCGAGGAGTAACATATCTCAGTGTTAAGTTGATTAATCATGTTAAAGTGCATATAATGGTGAAACTGTTTATTTAATTTAAGCTTGTCTTCATTATTTTATTGTGAGGTGGAGCAACATGTTGCCCCGTTAACTTGAATAATGAAGTTAACTTAAGTCTGTCAGAGAGACAATCATTCGTTAAGGATTTTTGACATTAGTGACTGAGAGCAGAGCAGGGTGTTTGGTGCGGCAGTGTTGTGTGCTTGTGCCTCATCCTACTTTCCTTTCCACCCATTTCTGGCCGCTGCTCTCTGCTCCCGTCTGTGATGGGAATACTGAGTAAGATGCTATTTAATTTCAGAAAGGCTGCTGACGGTCTTTGTGAGCCAAGCAGCAGTGAAAAACCACAATTCACACTTGTTTAACTGGTGTACAACCCAATCAGATAACCAAATGAAGACATCTTTTTAACATAACATATGTTGGACTGATTGGTATGCAGGGTGAGCCTGTTGGACGGCTCACAGATTGTCTCCCCTCAGTCAATACTATCCACTGATTTTAAGAACAATGCCACTGCACAGAGTGTTTACTGTCCATGCAGGATATTTGCAATTTGAAAGACTTCACAATTGTTATTTACAAAAGAAACAGTGGTGTGCTTTAAATAAATTTATTGACAAATTAATAACATTTTTATTTTCAAAATGTAATTTAATTAATGTGCTTTGTGTACTTTTGTGAAAGACGACAGTTGGGGAATCCATTCAAAAAAGAACATTCATTCATTCAGGTTTTTGGAAAAAAAAGAGGATAACATTTGTTGGTTTTGAAAGTGTAAACATCAATTGATTTGGTCTGCAAAACATGTTTGCTGTTGCGTCAGAATGTACCAGAACTGATTTTTTTTTTTCTGTTTCTCCATCTAGGTTTCATCTTGTTTACAAAGATAGCTAAAAACACTGCTGAGCGGGGAAGGCGAGCCTCATGAGTCGGCCTCGTGGATTGCATCGACATAATGGATTTAACTAAAATGGGTATGATCCAGCTCCAGAACCCCAACCACCCCACTGCCCTGCTGCAGAAGGCCAACCAGATGCGTCTGGCTGGGACTCTGTGTGACGTGGTCATCATGGTAGACAGCCAGGAGTTCCACGCTCACCGGACTGTGCTAGCCTGCACCAGCAAAATGTTTGAGATCCTCTTCCACCGCAGCAGCCAGCATTACACCCTGGACTTTCTTTCACCAAAGACTTTTCAGCAGATTTTGGAGTATGCTTACACTGCCACGCTACAGGCCAAGGTAGAGGACTTAGATGACCTTCTGTATGCAGCAGAGATCCTGGAAATTGAATATTTGGAAGAGCAATGCCTCAAGATTCTGGAAACAATCCAGTCCTCAGATGAGAATGATGTGGAGGTCAGTGTTAATGATGGGAGCACAGAGGAGGATGACGAGCGCAAAGGCCACAATGGAGCCAAGAACTCTAAACAGCATTCCATGGGGAGTCCCTATCTGTCAGGTACCCAACAAGTCTCCATGTCTGGCATGGTGGACCAGAGTCCCTCGGTCTCAACCTCCTTCAGTGTCTCCACCCTGAGTCCCACCAAAGCTGCTGTGGACAGCCTGATGAGCATTGGCCAGTCTCTGCTCCAGCAGGGCTTTGGTGGTGAACAACTTGTCCATGGCAACTCCCACCACCTGATGACCGAGATCAAGACTGAAATGATGCAAGTGGACATGGGTGGCAATGGCCATGACAGCCCTCAGAACATGGAGTCCAGCGCCTCCAGCAACGGAGAGCGAAGTGGGGAGGACAGGAACCGAGATGGCCCCGGAACACCAACCAGGAGCAGCGTAATCACCAGTGCCCGTGAGCTGCATTACGTCCGTGATGAAGGCATGGGTGACCATCAAGCTGAAGTCAGCCAGATGGGGCTGGAAGCAATGGCTGGAATGACAGAGAAGCACCTGGCCTCGCTGTACGCCCTGCCTGTCAATCATAAATCAGATACCATCATGTCCATGCCGGCATCTATGGCCTCCGCTCTCCCCATGTCCCCTGCCCTGGCTATGTCTATGGACTTCAGTGCCTACGGGGGACTCCTGCCTCAGAGCTTCATCCAGAGAGAATTCTTCAGCAAGCTCGGGGAGCTGGCAGTGGGCATGAAACCAGACGGCAGGAACCAGCATGAACGTTGCAATGTTTGCAATGCAGAGTTGCCAGATAACGAAGCTGTGGAGCAGCACAGGTAAGACAAGTTTTCTTTTGAGTAGCAGCTTGCTAATTATTTTGGCCCTGACATTTATGGTCCTGTTCAGTCTTTCGGCACGGTTGTTTTTATTTATTTATTTTAATTTCCGTCAAACGCATTTAAATGGTTTATGCAAGATTTCCTTGGCTGTTTCCTTTGTGTGCAACTGAAAGTGAAAGTCTTAAGTGATAATGTGGCCTCAGAATTTCCAAACACGTTACTAATTATACATATTAGTTATGTGATTGCTGGGTATCAGGGACTCACTTATGAACCTTTGCCAGTTGTAAGTCACCTGTTGATGGCTTTGAGAATAAATAAAATACATATACAGTGCATCTTTTTAAAGCTTTTATGGCTCATGGAAAATAGAGGAAATTAGTTTTGTTGTTTTTTTTGTTTTTTTTTTTTGCTCTCTTAAGCCAATACCACTCATTTTGAAGGTCCATGATTACGAAAACTAACAAAATAACCCAGCCCAGAGATCCACTGTTTCAGTAAATGCCAGGCCTTATCAGGTGACTGGCGAAGCAGCACTGTCGTAACATTGTCTAAGACAAATAGTCACACCTTAAAAGATGTGAGCGGCAGCTATCACACACTTACCAAAGTGGTACCCCCTCATCCTGGATCCAGCACCCCTCCCCTTTCTCATAACTGCACAAGCGGGGCCCTTATTAGCTTGATAATTGGAGTAAAGGGTCAGCCCAGGAAATGAGTGCTGAACCTGGATTCTGAGACAAGTAGGTGGTTCTAAGGACAGAGGAGTGGCAGTAAACCAGCACAGTGCTATTTCAATCAGTGCATAAAAATAAATCTAAAGGCCTGGAAACTTCACTCACGATACTGTCACTTACCTGTAGGCTTTTTCAAAACCCCCCACACATTCCATGTCATAGTTCAGAATATGTCTTGTAAATGTATATATCTGTGCATGTGTCAAACCTTTATCAGCCTTGTGGAATGTCCTTGTGTCAATTCTTTGTGGATTTTGCACAGTCAGAGTGTTCTTGTGACTAGAGGCCTTTTCTTACCTTGAGGGCCACCTTCTCACCTTGCAATGTTTGCTTAAATCAATAGGAATGCACAGTGGTTAAAGTTCACTTGAGGATTTGAACCCCATCACCCATCCCCTCATGGTTTAGCCAGTATCTTGGTATGCATGGCTAAGAGCTGGATGAATTCCAAGCTCCCCAGTTTCTAAATCTGCCTCAATATTGTCAATATTGAAAATACTGAATATTACAGAATAGCTTTTACCCCAAAGAGAGGTGTCCTTGTTTGCAGTCTTACACTACGTTATTGTGCAGTGTTTTTTTGTTTACTCCATTTCATATGGGTGGTCAGTTACATCAGTTACATCAGTCAGTTTTGTGATGCTGACAAAAGTGTACAGAATTGTGTGGCCTGCGTGACGAGTGCTCATTATTCAGTGTAAAAAAAGAGGAATTTCTGCATGTACCAACACTATGAATCTTAAAAACAAACAAACAAAAAAAAAAAAACAGCAACTGTAGAAGTGAATTTTGAGCTGCTTCTGATTAGTTCTTCCTAAGCAGGCTTTAACAACAGCTTTAAAATGCACTATAGCTTCTGTGTAAGATGCAGTAATGTAGCCTCACTGTGTTAAAGGACAGGCTACACTAGTCTCTGTCTTGAGAAAAGTCTGCCGTGTGAAATGGTTGCCTGTGTTTCAAGAGGAATTTCATCAATTCGCTCAAGCTGGGAAATCTTGTATCAAAGGAGATTTCCAAACTGTTTCATGCATTGATCTTCCCGCTTTGCCCCATAGCATACTAATGGGTTAATTTAGACTGGTTGATACACCAACACGACACTGTTTAATATTGTACGCGCTGTCCTGACAGCCTCCTGAAGTGTAGAAATCAAACATTGCATCATCCGCTGTCTGCTTTGCCATCCGCACATGAAAGGTCTGCTGTGCTACCGTGAGATGCTAGATAATTCAGAGGCTCCTCATGTCCTCACAAATTCCAGTGTGGGTCATTTGATAGCATATCAAGTCTGTGCTTTTTTTCTGTGTGTAGCCTGTCAACGTGCTGATTCTTTTGATGTGAATACAAGATGTTTTATTTCAGAAGAGTGGAGTCGTGTTCCCTCTGACTAATTACACATCATTTCCCCACAGCCACTGTGTCAGGGTCACCGCTGCCTCTGCAACAAACACAAAAAAAGTTGGCAGAGTTCACATAGTGCAGGCAGGTCAAGTCAAACATGAGTGTAATTGTTTCCAGATGTGGCGCAGGTCATTGGTGTGAGGTGTCTGTGAGCGTGCGTCTATGTTAAAATGAATGCACCAGAAAGTACCCACTTCCTGTATAAATTTAGTCTTTGCTCCCTTTCATTCTTCTGTGCCCTGGATTATATCATAAAAAACACCCACCCAGTCTGAATACATTGTATGTTGTCTCCACGAGGGGACTGTGAGGATCAGATAGCTCCTCAGTCCAATCAAAATGTTGTTAATTTTTGACTATTTTATGTGGGGGCGAAGTTCTTGCATGGCTGCCTACATGTAGACAACATTTAATATTTGAGAACTTTTACTTCTTTGATGTAAGTTCTATGAGATGTATTGTTTCGGTATCTGTAGTGAACCTTGGGTATTGTATTGGCAGTACAATTGAAAATTTCCAAGTGATGTTCAGCCGTATCTTGAAGTGACCTTCCAAAGAAATGTATGAAACGAAATGAGGGGACACACTTTCAAAGGTGCCTGTGGTTCTGTTTACTGAATCCCCTTCTGACCACAACAACTTTTCCCCTCCGTCTCTCCTCCAGCCGTCCACCCCACCACGTCTTCACTGACAAGCCCTAGATTTATTTCTTAAAGGAAACCCAGGGTGAGCGTTGTTGCAGCTTCAGGGAGACAGGATTACAGCAATATTTTAGTAACCCTTGCACTGAGAAAATAATCAACACAGAAAGAGCCTGAGTGATAATTGGGAAAATAAATGCATGATGCAGGGGGCTAATTCTGCAGAGGCAGGGGAAAGAAAAAAAAAACCTCCACTGCTTGGTATTCCAAACACAGCATCCAATTCACGGGAACTAGCCTTGGGTTTATCTCTTTCACTTAATCGTCCATTCTCATGCAAATGACTGACCCTCGCTGTAATGTACATCACATAAGTGAAAAAAGAGCCTATTTTAAAGGAGAGCTTTTCCAACATATAGCCATTAAACATTACTGAAAACCATCAATGCTTTAACTCTGTCTTTTCATAGTACAGACTAGGGTTTTTTTTTTTTGAGGGGGCAGAAAGGGGGTGCATGAATGAGACGAGTCAGTGAATCCCTGCCTCTCCTCTCTGTTTTTGCTCACGTTATTTTTTTTATTATTGATGGAATGGATGTATTGGAGTAAGAGGGGGAAATAATCACCCCTGCATTAACCTCCACACGCGCACACACTCCTGTGTTCATTACTTTTCACACACATTCCCCTCATCAGTGTCAGCAGCAGCAGCAGCAGCCAGCGCTCAGTCTTCCATTTCCTCTCCTTTTGTGGCAAAGGGGGACGGAGGGCACTCTAATACCCCGGGCCCCAGGTGTTTAAACAGCGGGCCCAAGGCTCTTATCTATGCATATCAGAGAGGGACAGATAACCCTTGGCACTACTCCTCAGTAAACCAAGAGCAGATTGAGCCCAGATAGCGGCCCATAGCGTTTGTTGCAGGTGATAACGATGTATGCACACACACGCACACACATATACATACCCTGCACATCGAGGTGAGGCCAGTGGAAGGCATATGCGTTGTTTCCTTGACACTTGTGTGCTTTGGCCAGTATCAACCATTAACCACTGCTTTCTTCACACCACGAGCAGCTGAGTAGTTGGGTTCAAGTGACCACCATGGTTGCTGCTAATTGTGCAGGTGGCTTAAGACAGAGTACAACAAAAGTTTGGCAGATTCTGGCTGAAGAAAAAAAAATTAGCTCTTCAAGAGTCAAACCAAGATCTTAATAGGTTATTTCACTTCCTCTGATGTTCTTCAATTTTGAGAATAAGCAGAGAGTTACTAAAGCTTAAAGGAAAGTTTTATTGCATGTTTTCTTGATTGACATGTGTTTCAAACTTTCACAACTAGCTGTGGTGATTTCTGCTTCCTCCTCCCTCCTCAGTTTCCCCCAGGCTCCACCCTCTTTGTCTAAAATGGTTTCTGTGGCTCCATTTAAATACAAAGATGTTCACAAGTGCTAGTCAAATCAACACTTAAGAAGCCTGGAGGGATTTTTTTTTTAATGACAGCTAAAGCCAGGTTTTTGAAGAGTCAAATCACTGATTTTTTTGTTCTGACAGCAGCTGCCATAAAACTCCCAATGATTTAGGGAGTTGGTAGAGTTGGTAAAGCTAGCTATTTAAAATACAAAGAAATACCCGTCAAAAAAATTCAGCTGTGAAAAACTTTTCTCAGTTTTGCAGAGAATCTGCACAGCAGAGCTTTTCTGTTTCAGCTCTGTAGGAAATGAATGGATTTTGATGCTTGTGGTAAGATAAAGGTTTCAGTCAAACAAATGGTGCTGCACTTATTTTGTGACCACAGTAGCTACTATAGTTGTCAGACAGCACAGTTCACAGTCATCAGACGCAACACAGACCATGCAATGATTATTATCAACTTTCTCAGTTTTTGCTTAATACTGTCGCATATAGCAGCGAACCGCGACTCATTTAGTGGCTATCTGAAAGGCTCAGAGACAGCAATTTTTTTCCTCTACATCCTGGGAGTGTGTTGCAGAAAATCAAAATGTTATCGTTGTTGAGAAATCGCGTCTTGATTTCATTGTGTGTGTTGAACGTCTCCATGTGCAGAGACACCCAGTGTGCAGAGATGTGTGCACGTCTGCTACCTCAGAGCTCTTTAGTAGTTTCCTCTGCTCAACTTCAGGACGTGTTTCACTATAAAGGAAAAGAGAAAGATGCTGGCAGTGTCTAAAAATGATTGTGTGTGTGCACTTGAAGTAGGTGGTCAGAGTTTTGCTTCTCTGTCTCGTCCCTGCTCTCAGGATACAGTATATCACCTTTGGCCTGAAATAAAATAACTCAAACTAAAACTAAAGCAGCAGCAAGCTTATGATCCTAACCTGTAAAACTGTGCAGGCATTTTCCTGCTTCCTGAAAGCAGCCCAGCAACAAAGCATCTATTACATGGCAGTGGATTACCCTCTATTTGAAATCACTCAGTGAGCTAAGTCTCCCCGGTTTGCACTCGGAGGTACAGTACATGTTGGTGTAATAATCCAATAGCACAAAAAGCCTCACTCAACAAAAACACCTCTCTAAGAAATACCTCAACCACAGACAGCAGCGGAGGGCTTATTCGAGTCTGGCTGCCACATCGTCTCTCTTTTTATCCTCACACAGGTGCTTTTTTGCCCTTATTGGAGGTGCGGTGTTTGTTTATGCCCCCGAGGAACTGGCGCTTTGACCGGGCCCATGGTGATAGCTGCAGCCGAGGCAGCTGCTGGCTGAAGCCCAATTATAGACAGGCTTTAAAAGGCTCTGGTTGAACCGTAAAGATTTACACCGCCATCGCTCTGATCTCAGATCTGGGCTCTGTCCTTACTGTCAGGATAGGGAGATGTATCGATTAAAGACTTAACACAGGGGGCTACATCATGTGGAATGCACTACACATGCACACGCACACGCACACACACACGCAAACACACACCTTAGTACAGATCAAGCATTTTATTGTCACGCAGTCTTGCGGTGACGTCAGGTGGCAGGAAACCTTCCTACATGTGGTGAAACAGCTTTTAAGAAAGGAACTGAGATGCTTTTTTTTGGAAGGGGAGGGAGGGAAAGAGGGAGAAAAAGAGAAGGGCAACACCAAGAGAAAGGGGGGGGGGGGGGGGTTCTAACATCCAGACAGTGGCTATGGCAATGGAAGGAGGTGATCTAATCAGTAGGCTGATTAGATCACCTCCTTCCCTGAGATAAGAGTGGAGGGAGGTGCTTGTGCAATAAAAGTTAGCAGCTTGACTTGGTGCGACCAGCTGCCTCTATGTGGCTAAGAGCGCTCGGCAGACGTGGCCTTTGCTGATGCGGTCTGGCAGGGGCTGCTATGAAACGAACACACTGAGGCCCCTATCTTTTGTCCCTGTGGGGGCCTTGTGGTCTGGAGGGAGGGATAAGGATAACATACTGTACTGGATGTTGGCCTTGTGTGTGTCCATGTGAGCGTGTGGGTTTTTATTTTGTTTTGTGTTGTTGTGAGGGGGATGGGTGAGGGGCTCAACGGGAGTACTAATTACAGCCAGTTATCAGGTGACATGCAAATGTGTTATCGGCCTTAACTTCCTGATGTCTATCTCTTCTCCCAGAAGCTGCTGTGAGTGTTGGCAGGGGAAGAGGTTGTGCCACTGTTTCTCTGTAAATGCGCAGTGTGTGAATTTCAGCAGGGAGAGTGCTTTAATAGCATTTTCTTTTTTTTCTTTTTTTTAAACCTTTATTAGAGTTAGCAGATCCTCTTCACTTGGCAAACATTCTTACTGTATTAAGGTGCATGCATCATTGTCAGCTTTCCCATTAAAAAAGAAAAAGTCAATAGAATTAGAATGATCTGGCCTTAAAGCTGAGTGGGTTTTAGTTCTAGTTCATAGAGTCCTGCCTCTGTTCTCCTAGACCTGAACGCTCTGGGTTCTAATCCCATCGATATCCTATTAGCATCCCCTCTCTGGGTCCCCGCCACATGAAAGAAGATGTGTCGGTTCCCCCTCTCTGATTCTATCGCTCTGGCAGACCGTAGGGAGGACGGCCACAATGAGCAAATGTGCTGGAGCCAAAGGGCCAACCCAAGTGTGCTCACAAATGTCCTGTGAGTGTGTGTGTGTGTGTATGTGTGAAAAAGCTGCCACCGCCACCTCAGAGGCCCCCGAGCCTCCCTGGGAAGTATCAAACCAGAGCCCTCCGCGGGCTTCCAGCGAGAGAGCTTCTAATTAGCCTCTTTGTTGCCACTTGAATGGTTTGCCAGAGATTGGCAAGGGGCCCCAATGGAGTGATACCAGCACGCTAAGAAGCTGGTCATAAAAATTACCCCCCATTCTCTCCACCGTCACCTGTCACAAAGGAGCTCTCAGGTAGGAAACCGAGGCCAGAGCAGCACCATGTGAGCTTTTAATCCACCTCTTTGGAGACAGAGGAACCATGTTTGCTCAACAGGTGGATGCTAGGTTAGTGCTAGCTGGTCTGTGCAACATCAATAAATGAAAAGTGAAAAGGAAAAAGCCATAGCAGCTTCTAATTATTAATGTCACAGTGAACACACTTAAAAAAAAAAACATCAAACTATGTATAAATGCAAAAATTCGGGTTATAGTGGAAGGCAAAAGTGGAAAAAGTGTCAATACATTAAAACCTCTTTAGGACCCTCTGTAGGAGTCAGTCCCTAATGTGGTCACTTTATAGTGAAGGAAAAGGAAGAGCAATGTTCAAGTGAACTTTTAAGCCAGATCACATAAATTCATGGATTTTTAAATGAAAACAGCTGCATTTATGTCACTATATTTAAAAAAAAAAAAAGCGTGGGCATTTTGCAATTTAAAATATGAGAAACCTCAAACAACATATCAGTCAGAATAATTCAGTCTAAAGTCAGCTGTGTGATAAAAAATACAGCTTATTAGTGTGGTGATTGTGTTGAAAAGTAGGATAATCAGATTTCATGGGTTACCACATTTTCTGATTTCCACAGGATACATAACATCAAAATTAACCAGACCATTTATCTTAATACAATAGTCAAAAGAATGTGATTGAAAGATTTCAGAGGCAGTGCGTGGCCTCCTATTTTACTTATAGCAGCTGGCATGTTAGTTTACTGGGTACTAGCACCGAATTAGCTATTTATTATTTATTTATTTATTTTCCTCACTGAATTTGTTATTGACTGTAATTCAGAAATGCCACAAACTACTCGTGTTAGTAATTCAAAGACATTATCTCTTCACAAGTTAATCAACAAACTTAGTTTAGACCCTGGACCTTTGACAAATTTAGGTTACAAGGGTTAAGATTCAAAGGAATCAAAATTTTATTACCAAAGATGAACGTCACTGTGTTATCACAAAGCAGCCTATCTGCCCGTCATCATGTTCAAAACGCTCTCAGATCTCTACTTGTGGCATCTGACATGCTGCTTGGTGAGCGTCGTGGCAGGAGTGCAATGAATGTCAAGGCGACTTGGAGCTTTAGCGCAGACCGACACGTTTTAAGCTCCGCTGTAATCCAGGAGGGATCAGTTGGGTAAATCATGGCATAAAGCTTAAAACTATAATTGATTTATGTATTTGCTGACCGAAGACGCCCAGAGAGATTACCAGAGGGAGAGAGCTGATGATGGATAGGCTGGCCCCCTCACACAGGCTGCATGCGAGGTGGGGGTTGAATTCAATTGAAGAGAGATTTGTCTGCTTGAAGAGCAAGAATGTCTGAAAACAGAGTGTAAGTCGGAGAATAAATGTGTTTAAGCATGTACAAAATCATGCCAGTGCGTTTCTCCATTTTAAGTGCCAGATTTTAATTGTTAATGAAAAGGATCAGTAGCTGATATTTTTACTGTCTAAAATTTTAGTGTTGCATCACAGTTGTGTTTAAGGGTTTTCTACAGACAACCAATACAGTATTGACCAGTTCCATAAGAAATGATGACTGGTATATTAGTGGTGGTACTGGTATATGACTGGTTTTATATTACACAAATTTCCTCATGATACTGTATAAAGAAATGAACAGTGCTATTTTCTAACTGTTCTATACATTTTTGTTTTTTATCAAGCAACAAATATTAAGTCATATTTGGATCAATTTCCTTGGCAAAAAGATGTTATTTTAGCTTTACTCCCTGAAAACTTGGCTTCATATCTTGAGTATGTCTACATATAATATCATAAAATCATATTTTTCCAGCTGAGCTCAGGGCGGTATTTAAAATGTATTGAGTAGAGTCCCCCAGAAATTTCTGACTAGTTATCAACCTATTTAATTTACAAAAATTAAGCAATATTTCTCATTTTATTTGTTTGTGTACTGGAACAGTACACAAACAAATATTATCTCCCCACAATACATTTTGGTGCCAGATGTATAACACTAGTGGGAAACACTAGTAAATTCCTTTCATTTGTTTCTGTTTATTTAGGTTTTTTACTTAAACACAAATTTAATCAAATCATAGTACAATTGGATAAAAACATCAGTAATAGTCATGGCACTGACTGAGCCCTTAAAATGTTTTTTTACTGTGACGAACATGTGTAATTTAGATTTGCATGCAAGTGTTTCCTTTAAGATCAGACTCATTCATCATGGTGGCCATGGACTGGAATAGGTCAGATTATGACATTATGAGTCCAACCATTAATTGGCATCATAATTTCCAGATTGCCACTGATGAGGTATTTGATCGTGAACGTCATTTAACCGTTCATATGGTTTTCCTGCCATAATCAGCCCATGAATTTCTCTCTTGACACATTATGAATCCTCTCTTTCTTGTTTACTGCCCAACTGTCAGGCATCTCCAAGGTCTCTCTTGACCGCTTCCAGATTGTTTTGTGTTTGTCTGTTTGTCCCTGGGCCCTGAAAGGCGAGAGTGGGATAGTAAAAGAAGAAAAAAAAAAAGCCATTCCATTTCCTAGACTGATCACTGAAGCGGGTGGCTCTGACATGTCATGACTCAAACAGCATCATTTCTGCCACTCCTGTCTCGCCACTGACCTTACAAATGATGCTGTAGGCTCCCGCCATATGCCATTAAGCATGGTGTAAAACAGGAAGGAGTTTTATCCCCCTCATACTTGCAGCAGCACCCAGACACCCTCTGCAGTTTTCACTCCCTGCTCTCACCTTTTGGAAAAGAAAAGCAGATTACAGCAGCAGTTTTCTCTCTGATGGTTTTGTCCATATACTGTCTTTTTTCTCCTCTTCCTTCCCTGCTTGTGTTTTATTGCCTCCTGTGAGTGTTGGTCTGAGGCGAGGAGCTGGAGCTTCCCTAACAGGTGTTTGGGTGCTTATCGCCCACGTCTGTGCCCTTATCTCTGGCCCTCAGCTTCCTGCATCCTCTCTCTTGCATGCCTCAGAGTGGGGATATATTTCACTTAGCCTCTGACCCAAAACCTTCCTCTCTATCTCTATGGGTCTCTCTCTCTCTCTCTCTCTCTCTCTCTCTCTCTCTCACACTCACACACACACATCCTGATAGACAGGGTTGTGTGAGAAGCTGTGAAGACATTTCATCATCACCAAATTTGAATTTATTTTTTCCTCTCATCTTCATATTGCTCATAGCCAGCAAGAGATCTCAAAATTGAAGATTCTGGAGGATAATTAAATCATGGCTACAATTGCTTTAGTTAATATAATTTAATATGATTAAATTTATTGTTGATTATTTTCCTGATTAATGTATTAATGGTTTAGATTGTAAAATGTTAGAATATGAATACCTAGGGTGATGGCTAAATTGCTTAATTTTCCACTGTATGTTTTTGGGTGAAAATAATGGCTTAAATGATTATCAGAATTTTTTTGTGTTTGACTAATCAATGAGCTGACTGATCATTTCAGCACTAAATGATACACATTAATTGCGTGGCCCTGCTAAAATCAAGCGCCGTCCTCCAACCAGCACGGATTGTTCTAGATAGAAGAAAACAGCTGAATTCGAGTGGAAATGTCTTAGTGGCTTCAGCACAGAGTGAGCTTTGATGGTGTTTGGAGTCCTGAGTTTGATCCAGCATTTTGTCAGAGTGATTGGTCTCAGGCTTTAGCCCCACCTCCACATTCCCCCTATCCTTCCCTGCTCCCAAGTCTCACACAGGGACAAAGGCTAAAGTGTCTGTGGGATGGGGTTGTGATGCTGGTTTGGAGGGGGTTGACCCCCTCCGAGGACCTGACAGGGGCCCTTCTTTTTTTTTTTTTTTTTTTTTTTTTCCTAATCCCCATTCTGAGTGGGCACAGAGGGGAAAGAGCCCACAGTCTAACACCCATGAGAGAGTCTATTGTGAGTGGCGGGCTCAGTTACAGTAGGATGGATGCAGGGGTCTCAGGTCCAGATAAACGCCTGGGTCAGCCAGGCCCCCGTTATTTACAGTAGGCCCTTTCATTGGCCGAGTGAAACAGGAGCCTGCGGTGGAGGTGGAGGTGGTTGTGGGGGCTTCAGGGGACGACCACTGTTTGTGCTCAGCCAGGCCTCCACTATAGGTCAAAGAGCACGGGGGTGGGGCTGCAGGGGTTACAGACCTGACTTTTGTCTGTGTGTAAGGGGGGGGTAACTGCTTATAGGGGTAAAAGAAAAGATTGGCTTCAGAAAGAAAAGGCGGCAGTGATGACTTCCATACACTTCTGTGGTGTGACATAACTAAAGGATATGTACGGGGCTGTAGGGTTGAAGGAATTGAGACAAATATTACAGATGAAATTATTTTCTATACGTTTCCTATAAATTTAAAATCCAATTTTCTTCCAGCACTAATTTGGAAGGAAATCAACTGAAACCTGGCTTGTTTTTTATACAGCAGTATATAGAATTAACATTAATCAACTGGAGCTCACTAGAGTCAAGCTGGCATCAAACATCTTGTCATATTTGTAGTTTTTTATTTTACTTAATCTTATGAGATAGCTTCAAATGAATTCTGTTTCATTCCGGCAAACTTCTTGTGTGGTTGTTTGTGTTTAGACATTTTAACCTTTGAGGCTTCTTGTGGCATATTAAAAAAAAAGCAGGTTTATAGAAAATCATGTTACTAATCAAAAAGTATTGGAATTATTGGAATAAAAAGTATTTAGGATTTTTGTCTCTGTACCAAAATGTTGACATTGTATCATCACTACATGAATTTGAAGCACATTGGCTTGGGACAGTTGTCATAACAGCCAGCAAAATGAACATGCAACTCTTGAAAACTGCAGTCTTTCAAATCACCATACGGGTCTGTTGGGCTGTCAAGCTATATGTGCATTTTATGCATTGAAAACTGAATAGTTGTTGCTTGGTACAAATCTTAATATATTGGCTTATGGCTCACTTCAGTTTAAAAAGTGCTTGTTCTGACATATTGTGGATATAAGGAAGCATGTTCAGATTTATTGGACCTTTTCAGAACTGATCAGCAGCAAGTGGTATTTTTGCCCTGCAATGGGGAAAAAGAAGCTGCCCACTTTCACTCTATAATGCAAGATTTTCTTTTAATAGAGGAGTATTGCTCCTGCTTCAAAGTCTGGTGATTTATTTTACATCAGTTGGTCAGGGAAAACAGGATGAATAAGGATATGAAACAAAAAGCAATGGTAGGAGTGTGAGAAGGCTTTTGTTGTTGTTTTTGCCAGGGTGTTGCTCAGAAAAGTGAAAATTCAACACCATCACAAATGACTGCATGCTTGCTTCAATTGTCCTGAAGTGGCTCAGTGACCTACATAGGCACAGTATAACTTGACCTGCCATAAAAGCTAGAGAAACATATACACTAAAAGAAAAAAAGAGTTTACAGCAACTTGCTGTAACCCAATGCTTCAGATTGACTTAGTTAGGTCATCTTCCTTCTCACGTGATATTCAATACTCTGTAATAATCCTTATTTTCTGTCAAAACCAAAATCAAAATGGTCTTAAAGTAGATTGGAGTAAAAACCAAACAAACACCTTTCACTTCTACACTGAAACAGTTGCTGTAAAGTACATTTATTAAGCTTAATCCCACACGATCCATTACCAACCCAATTCCTGTTTGTTGCCTTTCATTAAGAAATGGGTAGTTGCCAAGGGCCAGCATAGCACGAGAAAGGGGACCAGTACCATCTGTCCGAAAGACTCAAGCATAATCTTTCCATAATCTTAGTGTCAACCTTCCATATTAGGAGGCGAGGACGAAGGGAGAAGCCAAGCAGAGACGTACAATAAGGACAGCAGTCTCCCAGGCATTCATTTGGCGGAACAGATTTTATTATTTCTACGTGGACAAAGACAGGAGGGGTTAAAGGTCAGCAGGCGAGAACTTTACAGATGAAGCAGGGTGCATTGGGGGTGTGTAGGAGTTTGGTGTGACCGCCCCACCTCTCACCCCTATTGTCCTGAGAGAACACAAAGGCTTCTGTCAAACTCTAGTGGTCAGCGCTTTGGCCAAACCCGTCGAGCCGCAGAAGCAGCAGAGGGTTTGAATCTGGCCGAAGCCGCTATCTCTGACCAATCAGGAGCTGCAGAGAAAGGCAGCAGAAAGCAGAAAGGTTTGTCTTCTCAAACGGCTTTTTCCAAAATGCTGAAAAAGAGCAGGAAAGAATTGACTTGTTCTTTATCTGACCTTTTGTTCAGTGTTAGTCTGAAGGAACATAACTAAGCACATATATATACACAAGTACAGTTTTAATGAATTTGTACTTTGAGTACTTCTTGGAAATGTCATGCTTGTACTCCACTACATTTTTTTGACATCTATATTTACAGATTCACATTTTCCATACAGAAATATGATCATCTTATGAAATGACGCATTGGTACTGGCAAAACTAACCAGCAATATGTAAAATATTTTGAATTAACTTCACTTTAACCTTCTAGAACATTAATACTGATTACACATAAATTCATCCAATCTAATAAAATAATAATAAACACTGGCAGGGGTCAAAGTTGCTTGTATAATGAATGTGTTTTGCAGATTTGAGTTCTCATAAGAAGCATCAAACTAAAATATTGATCACAAGGGGTTAAAATGAGGAAAAGGTGGAAATTTGAGCTTCTTGAAAAAAATAATCTAAGACACTTAAGGCATTTAAGAGTTAAAGCAATAACTTACAGTAACAGTTTGTTTTTATATTTATCCATTTTTTTATTTCCTCAAAGTGCATTGCCTGTTTAAAAAAAAAAAAAACTTTAGGAAAGTATTTACAGGTCAGATAGAAATCATGCTGACCAATGTTTGTTCATGTAATTTAATAAGTAAGAGGTTGCAGAGTTGAAGGTTGGTTGTTGAGAATTTAGCTTTACAAAAGAAAAAAAAAATCAGATTGTCAAGTCTTTTCACTCACACGTCTATTGCTGTTTAACACTGCATCCATTCATTGTCCATTTGTTGTGGATCAAAGGATGATTTATTCTCATCAGTCTTATAAAAGGAAGTTGGTCAACCTCCTGACTGGCCCTGAGAAGCCACATTTCAAATACAAGCAGAGCTGTGAAGCAGCTATTTGTCAACAGCTACTGTCCTCATTCATCCGTCTGTAGCAGCAACTGTGGCAGCTCACATTTAAAAAGCCACAGTGCCGCTCACATTTTTCACCTCCGTAGAGAGAGAGAGAGAGAGAGAGAGAGAGAGAGAGAGAGAGAGAGAGAGAGAGAGAGAGAGAGAGAGAGAACGAAACTCACAAAAAGTAAGTCTTGAGGTCTTGCTTTCTGTCCTCTAAATACCCTTGACATATTATGGAGGAGATCAAAAGGCCAGGAGAGAGATGTAGGCTGTGTGTGGGTGTCAAGGTACAATGTCGGCAAAAGCAAGGTCTTTCAAAGGGAATATGCAGTGTAGCATCTGATTTGCCTCCGTCCTTGACCGATGTTCTGGTCATTGTTGTTGATGCCACTGATATAGGAGTGAAATTTAAATATTTTCTTGAAAAAACAGATTCTTTGCCTCCCTAATAAAAAAAAGGGGAGAGGAAAATTCATACGAGGTACATAAATAAATTGGTTTATTATTGTCATTTAACATAGTTAACAGAAGTTAGTCAATTAACAGGATATTTGATGATCAACTAACCATTTTAAGTAATTCATCAACAAAAAAAGCCAAATACAAACTACTGATTTGCATTTTTGGGAGGTCATGTGATTAATATTTTGGCTGGTAAATTGGTAAATTGGCTGACTGCTGTATTCCTTGTACAGTGTATAATATATAACATTCTCCTCATATTGTATCAGTTTTATTTTTTGTCTACTATTTTCTTGAAATTTTATTTAATTCTAATTCAGTTCCCAGAATTCCAATCAATTTAACAGTTTTTTGTTCTAAAGCTCACCAGTGATAAAATTCATAGGAGCATTAGTCACTCTTTAACATTGATCGCCACATATTTCATTGTGAAGGATGTGCTGAAATGTGTATTTTATTTTAACCAAATAACTCTTCTTGCTAAATTAGTTGTTTACCAATGAAATTAGGGACGATGTCCAAAGAAAAACAAATGTCCACTTATGTGTTCCAGGCTGATTTTATGTAACTGTGGTCAGGGAGGAGCCTCCTTAGCTGGTCCACTGATGAGGCCTTTATTAAATACTCAAGTGAAAGCCAGTGTTGTGCTGCCAATATCAACCTAACCCGAGTTTCTTGTCAAATCTAAGCTTTGACCGGCTGAGATGCTGACATTGTCTATGTAGGAAACAGTAGAAACAGTAATGGCCAGTCTCCCCGTTTGCTGCGATGGCCAGCAGTATGGCGGCCGGGCCTGTACAAGCACTTAGAGGTCAGTGGACATGGTATAGCTTTCACATGGCCCTGAGGTCCTGACCCCCACCTTTGCTGGCCATATTCACCCCCCTCTTCCCAGCAAGGACCGAAGCCCTTTGAGCCGAGCCCTCAACCCCCTGCAGAGCGCGCCCCTTCAGCACATTAATAGTGGCACTGGAACTAATTGCCCAACCTTAGATGTGCTTGAGACCCAGATTGCCTCAGCTGCCAGCGCGCCACAAACCCCCCAACACTCCACCCCAAACAGAAGAAAACCTTCAAAGAAGTATCGCAAAATTGCTGGTTTCTCTGCCCAGTCTTTTGGTAAAACACAGCTCTTCTCTTCAAAGGGCTTCATTTATTTCTTTGTGTTACTGTAAATGTGCATCTATTCAACCTTGTTTTGAAAACATCACCCTCCCCTCTCGTGCTGTGCTCTCGATTTTAGTCTTGCCATTCAGCGATGGCTTGGTTTCGCCTTTATCCCTGCGAGAGGACTGACAAGTAACCACTATGTACCTCGCGCCTTGGCGAGACCTTCCCACACATGCCATCCACCGCCATTTTGTTGCTAACCTCGTCAGGCACGATAAAGCGCCAAATCACCCCTTTGTATTCGGCACACGTATCGGTAATCCTTCCCATCATTCTAAAATATTTTCTTTCAGGCGCGCGCTTTGAACTGTGAATTGCAGTACGGGTGTAAAGTGGTGTCTAGCACCAGACTGTTGCTGTTCACACTGTCACGTCTGCCGTCTCCTCTGCTGCATTCAGCGTCGCCCGAGTTCAAAGAGACACTGAAAGAGAGGGAAGCAGCCTGAGAGGCGTTTTATGATTTTATTGAGCAAGAGGAAGCATTGTTGGGAAGGTGTTGGACCGTTATCTGTGCTCTGTCTCTCATAATGTCACTTCAGACTGTGGCGGTCTGCTTGTTTGTAGATACATGTTCCTAAATAATTATTAAGTTACGGTGCTGCTTTCATTGGTGTGGAAACATGTTTGTTTCTGTATTGTAATGTCCGCTTGTCTAATTTCAGTGGAGAACTAGATAGGGAGTAATGATGCCTCTTTTTCAGGTAGATGTTCAGATCAAAGCTTCTCCTTAAGTATGTCAGGTCAGATTGTCTAAGACAAAGACAGTTTGCATGCACAGTTGCCAGATGCCAGAAGCATTTTCGCAGAATCTGAGCAGAAAACACAGATACAGACAGATGAGCATCCTTGCATCCATTTTTTCTTTCTTCTCCTATCCAGCAAATGGATTTTCTTGAATTTCTGCGGTGCTGGCTGTGATGGCACTGAAAATGTGTTTCTACAAATTTATTGAAATGGTGACAGAATGCACAAAAACATCATATCCTGTTTAGTAATGCTTATTTCTATGATTACATGTGAAGTAAGGGGAATGAAATTGAGATTCAGCTGAGACCACTGATGTTTTCCCTGTCTGATTGTCATATGAATTAAAATGGTTTTGTTTTTTTTTTATTAAATACAACTGAAATTTTACAGTGTTGTATTTTTTCAGTCTTACTGTATCACACTAAATTAAGTGTATCTACAGAGAAATCCATTTGCTGGCAAAAGGATGAAAGAAAAAAAAACATGATGGCTAATTTGTACCAAGTTTAGAGCAGTTCCAACTCAAAATGTCAACATGTTCATGATTTAATTTAAATCTAAAGGCTTCAAGTTGTGTACAGTTGTGGAACAATAACTCAGTAATGCAATCTGATGTAGTGGAAGAGGGTAAAAATAGCCTTAATATTGTTTGACAAAATAATCTCAGTTTAAGGCTTAGATTCTGACAAGATGCTCCAACAGCTCCAGTGGTGGTCCCTGCTGATTTAGCAGTGTTTGTCCAAGTCTTAAGTTGAGCCATCTAGACTGTTGGCTACGGTACAGGTCACATAACACAGACAAGTAAACAATAAACTTGGTAGATTTTCGAAAATACTTAGGTTCTGTGTGAAATAATTCCCCAAAATTACCAAATGATTCCTTTCACTTTATATTCCAGTCTCATACATCTACTTTTCCTGGTCCTGAGCTGAGAGCAGACCACAGGAGTTGCGGTCCTCTTTTTAATGTCATGTAAATCTTACAAAAACTCCCATTACACATGCAGTCTTCATAAAACCCGTCAGCAGCCATGGAAAAGAATGGTAATGTTTTTATTGGGGGAGGGGGTTTTGTCCAAAAATACCTTGTTTACTGTCTTTTAATTAATTCAGTGAGCTCTTAAAGATGCTGGTTAAAAAACACATGAATAGAAGAGGACACATTTACAGTATGTGGTACATACTACTTCACTGTGGTTTATCCATTTGTACTTGGACTAGGTGGTTCTGTTTACCCATCGTGTCCCTCCTCTTTGCTGCATGTTCATGGTTTTATCTGCTGTCATCATTTGAGGCAGAATGATGTATTTTGTGTTGGCCTTTTTAACCTGCTAGTTACGTCAGGGTCTGAAATATTTTCAGGTGCAGCATCTCCTTTACATCATCACTTATGAGTAAATTAAAAACATTTTAAGGTGGAAAATTTCAGGAATTCGATTTCATAGTTTTATGAAACTTCATGTCTTTTGGTGGCTATCAGTGTGGTGGAGTTACATGGATAGTGCAAATGATACACAAAGGAGCAATGGCTCCAAATTACTGCATTGCAAACGGAACATTTGTAGTTCATAGACATAATGTCAGATTAGGTGTGATCTAAGGCTCAGGCCATAATGTGAAATAAAACTCTCCAGGTGTAGCAACTCTTCAGAGAGATGGTAGCAGCTCCTTTTAGAAGTATTCAAGTTATCTCCCTGCATTTAAAAGGAGCTGATACTTCATCCTGTATGCTTTGACTGAACCAAGGTAACCGCTCACATATCACCAAATGCGTACAGAGGCATGAAATGCATCCATGGGTCCTTTTTGACTAAATAAAATGTAGCTAAATTCCCCGAAGTCCCAAATGCCACATCTTTTTAATGGTGGAGAATCTGTCTTTCAAAGTATTTCAGACATTTTATGTGATTGTAGTCACAAAGTAACCTCCATTCTTGATATGCATTCACTCAGCCTAGTGATTGAGAGCACAAACAGCACAGCAGACACACATGATGAGGGCAGGGAGTGGATGAGGTGTTCAGCCATGTTGTGACATCCCCAGCCAGCCATATCTTTCTCCCTGAAACACTCAAAACCTCTTTGCTTTTCTAGGACAGCGTCTGCCCACTGAGACTCACCAGCTCTACCTGCTCTCTATGTTTTTTGGCATCTCATACTTCAGTTGCCACGTTTACATGCTGCCAAATAATCCATCATAGGACAAATTTCTTCTTGCTCCTTTAAATAAACTCCATTACAGCAGCAGCAGCAGCAGCAGTAGCAGTAGCAGTGTGTCTGCTGGTCGGTCAGATAATCCTCCATGGAAATGTAGCCACTGACAGATGTGTGCATGGCTATCAAGAATTATAGCCGCAATAAGAAAAACTGAACTTTATCCTCTTGTAGCGACAATACAGTGATGGAGCTTTGCACTGTTATTGTATGATAAACATCCTGGACATGATGTGCCAGTTGTAATCCCATGACCATGCACTTCAAATCTCCATGCACTTGCTGATGTGGACATCTTTTGTTTTAGCTGGTGTGTAATAATCCTGGACGCTGTGTGAATTGTTCCTCATGCTTACAAGTGGGAAACTGAATTGTCATTCAGCTGTGGTTGACCTGTTGATCTGTCTTTGATGATATGAGTTGACTCTTCAGAACGTAATCGTGCCAAACTGCCAGATGTACTGGGGCAGTTTCAAGTTAAATCTTTTCCACGTAGAATCTTACAAGAATAAGAAACTTACCCTGACCCTGGTTGCTTGTCCAGTGATGACACATTTTTAACGGAAAGCTTGCACTGCAAACTGGAAGTATGGACTTGGAGCTTAGCACATAAAAGGGACTTTTAAAATCAGGATATCTTGGCATCTACCACTTTGAATTTGATCTTTGTTTTTCTAACCTGGTTCTCCCAAGTCCCCCAAATTTATGGTGGACTTTTTCCAGTAATAATTTCATCTCTAAAATGTTTAAAAAAAATACAGGAAGTGTTGATTTTGTGGAGTTTGATGACATGCTTTCTTACGTGCTAAGAAGTAATTCAGAGAGGTATGGAGGCAAACAATGACCTGTGATTTCAGTATGAGCAGCCCATTGACCAGTGTCATGCTTACAAGCTGCATTTGTTTGTGGATTGTGATCTTGCCAGATATGTCTCAAGAAATGAGAGTGCTCTTCTGGGGCTGCGTGACAGCGTCCACACAATGTAAATTATGTTCTTATTTTATGTTAATTATGTCATTAGCAACCGGCAACATTTGCTAATAGTGACTGACTTACATGGTGTCACCCTTCTCTTCGCATGTATTCCAAGTGGCTCTTTTATTTACACTTTGCAGTGCTTGTATAAAAAGCTGTAGATGCTCTACCTACCACAGTCAGTAGCAGTACAGTCAGAAGGGCTTGTTTGGATGTGATTAAAAGCTTGAACTCATGTCTCTTTGTAAGGAGCGTATTGTAATTGAAGATTCTGAAATTGCCTTGAATGTGAGGCACTGAACTTATGATGATCGGGTAGAGTGGAAAGTGGAAAAAAAAAAAAAAACACTCCAACTTTAATGTTTAATTTAATGTTTATCTAAGAGCTGGGTTACATAGAGGGCTAAGAGGAGGGTAACATCAAGATCTCCACTCATGGCTTCAGAGAAGAAAAACATCCTTTGTCCGTTATAACACAAATTAAATTGTCAGAATCTGTTGTGAATAGGGCTCTCGAATGTGTGTGAGACAAGCTTATGACCTTGGAGAAAGTTATTCTCGTTGAAGAGGAGTACACATCACTATAAAACACCACAGTGAAGCTCTTGCCACGCTAGTTTTCCCCCACACAACCAAATGCACTCCTCCAGCAACTTTTTCATGCTAGAACACCAAAGCTTGCTTTACAGACCTGAAGCGCCGACGCTCAGGTTCCTCATCTGCCCCTTCAGGCTGAGGGATGTATGTATTTGTTGGACAGTCTGTCTGTCTGTCGACCTGTCCAACACTTTGGCCCAGGGATTTGGATTTGCTCACAGAAGTGTAGTGAATTTGAATAGTGATTTCAGCAAATGTTTAAATTTTTGTGAGCTTAGATTTTTTTAATTTTCCACCGTTGATCAATAGCAAACCATTTTGTTCATACTTCTGACAACTGAGGATCAATAATGGAGGAACCTGCCATATCCAGTGTGTTACAACACCCGCATGTAGTCACTGTGTCATCACACAAGAGTACATAAAGCTAAAATCATCAGCAGCTTTTCACGGAAGGCATCTCAATTCCTATTGGCAGATCACCTTGAGATTTGCGTTTTTACTCTTGTTTTTAATTGAATTCCAACAGTTAGGTAATCAGCATGTTTTTAGTCAGTGTGTTTTGATAAATATCATTAGTGCAGCTGAATGTAGTGAATCTTCCAACCTTGAGAAGTTCCTGGCAGCGTTTTTAAGTTTTAGGGGTTGGAATTAATAATGATTTGCATCCGTCTTTGAGGGGGCAAATCCTAAAGGGTTTGTCCGTATTTGTAATTTGGATTTTCTCTGTCAAAATGATAGTAAAATGGCACTACTGGGAATGGAAATTTACTCAACTGGTTGCTGAAGCTGATTTATCATTACTGTGCAACTGTGTCTGTGTCTTAATATGGAAAAAAAAAAAGAAGGCACAACTGGCCAACTTTGGCCTTTTCTATCATCAACCGCAATATGACAGTGAAAATCTGAGCTCTCCATGCAATGAATCCATAACACAAGCCAAAAGGCCAGCAATCCAGTGACAGTATTATTTTTTACATGATTGTTCTGACCTTGCTGCGGTTTCTCAGTTGCTCTCTGCTTTAATTTATTTATTTTTAGCAGGTAGCAGTGCAGCAGATTAGACTCAGTGCTTTTTGACTAAAGCGAGCAATCAAAATCATGTACTTGCTGTACAATTTATCAGATAAAAAAAACAACTGATTGTTAACATCAAGTACATCCATCCACAATCAAGCAGCAGTTTATTAACTCATCTAATTTGTTTCTCTGCGGTTGTGCTCATTTGTATCATCATTCAAAATGTGGCAATGCCAAATTGAATGGCTGTGGCTGTAAATTGCAGTAGCTTTAGTAAATCTAGTAAATCCCTTAGTCTTGTTAAAGGTTTGCATCCACATTTACAGTTCAGCATCTGTTGCTGTATTGTTTTTCTGATCTTTCAGCCGTGATGGATATCACTGCTTATGCTGAATACACACATTTTATTAATTGTTAGGTGAAAGGTTTTGAAATTTTGTTTTTGATACCTTTGAAACCTTTTGATACCTTTGGAAAATATAAATGTTTAACCCTTTTTTATGCACCAGAATATTCATCAGTGTGAGGTTAAAACATTTTCCCAAATAAAACATAGCCTAAAAGTGCAGCAGAACTGCTCCCCTGATTTAAAACCAAACAATAAGTGTAATAAGAATAAGTGAAAAATTTCATATCTCCAAGCATTTAAAATGCACAGGGACTGCATAACAACATAACATAACACGCATGACTTCCAGTGCACCACAGAGTAATTTCAGAAAGAGGGGCTATACACATTTTCGTGTGTGTTTTTAGTGTAAAGCAGTTTTATGGTCAGACAGAGTAATGTGGAAATGTTCACTGTAAGGCAAAACAAACAGCGACAGCCCAGCAGCAACGACGCTGTTTGTCTCTTCATGCTATAGGAGTCGTTAAATCCAGCGCTTTTAGTGTTTTCGATGCAGATGACTGAGTTATTTTTAAGTTAAGATACAGTTTCTCCACCATTTTACATCATTGGCAGTTGGTGAGGAACAAAAGTGGTACATAGCTGTTTACTCTCCTACCAACTCCTAATTTGTTGACTGGTGTATTCCCCAAAATATAGAACTAATGAGATCAGCTCTTTACATCTCGCTGTCTCTGTTTAAAACAACCGAGCCAGTGATTTCACCAAAAAACAAACACGAGAGCAGAACAGCAGCTCAGGAGAGCAAACAGGGCCTCAGTGAGTCATGTGTGCGGCTGAGAACATCCCTTTTCTAGCCCCCGCCTGCGGTTTTGGAGATCATTTGGCCGCGCCGTCGTGTCACTGTCACCGTCTAATCTCATTGGTAAGCCCCAGGCATGCCACAGTGTCCTGACTGCCACCATCTGAGCAAAAACCCTCAGTGAGCAAGACACCAACCTTTCAGTGAGGTGACAGAGGAATGATGAGCGAGGGAGGGAAGGGTTAGTAAGGGGAAATATACAGTGCAGTCGCCAGAACCTGTCTTGATATTCATCTCAGCGGTGTAGGAACAGAATCCTCTGTCCGCCTACAAGTGATACCAGTGAGTGGCTTTAGGCAAGAGCTGCACTGTACGTCAACATGGAGACTGTCTGGATCCCTATATCAGGATCCGTCTTTTATGTGCTTTAGCACCTGAAAGTTATGATACAAGTAGAGCTGAATGATATGAGGAATTGCAGCAGAGATTTCATTTGTTATTTTCCGTAAATTTAACTGCAGGCTTCTATGGTAGTCCCCAGGCTATAGTATTAGGCACAGGCATGATCACAAACTTATCAAATTTCTACATGCAGTCATCTGTTGTTTCAATCCTCCCATATTTTTTGTCTGTTTTTAGAAATCAGTCAGCTAAAAAAATCATTCACTAGTATTTGTCGAAGAAATAGTAGCAGCTCACATTTAGTAAGATGAAATATTATTAATATATATGACGTTATTAAATATATTCAAGAATTAATCTTGGCAAAGCATGATCACAGATGCAGTTATATTTGTTGACATCATTTTTTCCTGTTCCACCTAAAATATGGAATATATACAAAGGTGAGTCAGTCTGATTTCATGAAGGAACTACCAATCAATGGTGCTCTGTCACCAGTTAAAACCGAAATATGATGAAGCGAAGCTCATCTTGCTGTCAGCTTTGCTATCAGCGTAGCTGGAGACCCTTGTTTCCTGAGAAACATGCGCTTTCAAATCAGTTCAGTTCAATTCAGATTACATGAAGTTGCGTGAATGTTTTCCAGCTTGCAAAGGAGGGACATGACAGAAAAGGAATAAGGAAACAAAAAAAGCTTTGACCATGAGGTAGGCCAGGTTTTTTTGCATGCCGACATACAGTAGCTGCAACGGGATTCTGAATGAACCAGTCCAGTTAAGGTGGTCAGACATGTCCCCATATTTGGCTTCCCCCTCCATCCCCTATTTTGTAACAAAGTTAATTAAAAATGGCGTGTTTTGTCTGACATAGCCAGTGCCAGTCACATTGCTGACTTTGTTTGGAGGACCGAGACGCTGCCAACAGGAATGGCTCCAACACAGACTATTGAAAAGAAGGCTCATTTCCATGCTTCAAAATAACACCAGGGAACAATCAAGGTCGTGTTTATTAAAACACATCAGAGAGGTGGACTCCCCGCCAAAAGCCCTGCTCAGCCAAATGCAACGCCTGTTCTGTGATCACAGAGAGAAAAATGCATCCGGCATCATTTTAATAAAATGATAAGGTGGCTGGATCCACATGGTCACGCTGGGCTGTTTGTTTTTACAGCATTTTTGTGGACTGTGCGGAGTTAATCCGCCTTTCTAATCAATTCCTTTTTGTATCACTTTCAATAATAAAGCGGACAGGACTGAGAACACCATAGAGAAGACATTTGACAAAGAGAGGTTATAGAGAGTGTGTGCGCACACGTGTGCAAGCGTGTGTGTAAGCAGCTACTTCCTGCAACAGTAACGCAGGCGTGCGGTATTCGAACTTATTCAGCAAATGGTGAAATGAACACAGACCTCAAAATGAGGAAGTGATAGTGGGATGGAGGAAGAGGAGCTGCTTCCAGTTCCATCTGATAGGCTATTTGGGATCACTCACATGAGCCTGTTTTATTCTTAGCACAGGCACTTTGTACATCATTGAGTTTACTAGAGTGCACGGGACAGCTTATAAAGGAAGTGGGAGGGAGTCTGACACCATATACAGCATTTCTCCAAGTCTGTTTATCTGCAGTCAAAAATTTTACTCGGTTGCAAAACACAAATTGATGCCACAAAAAGTTTTAGGCGGTGATTAAAGGAAAATTCTTTTTCCAGGTTCATGACAGCTTCATGTCCATGAAGAAGAAATAAAAAAGTAAAAGATGGTCTTGACTGTAGTGATGCTTGACACTCATTATTTTGTGATGGAAAAACAGAAAACAAATCAATCCTCTCTCTCTCTCTCTCTCTCTCTCTCTCTCTCTCTCTCTCTCTCTCTCTCTCTCTCTCTCTCTGTCCCTCCCTCTCTCTCTCTCTCTCTCTCTCTCTCTCTCTCTCTCTCTCTGCTCAAACCTCAGTATCATTAAATTAACGGAAGCGTGTGCGTGATGTGGCTCGGCAGTTTTTGGCTGTCTCACTGCCGCTTACATGTCACCTGAATCAGAAGACGGGGTGGTGTAGGCGAAGAATCAGAACGGGTGGCAGAGCAGCATTTTAATCATTTCAGAGCTTAATCTATTTATTTATTTATTTTTGAACTCGCCTGATATACATAATTTTCAGGAAAGCTACACAAATGTGCACTAAATTGAAATGTAGTTTGAAATGTAGTTTTGCTACATGTAGTGTTGCTACTCCCGGTTACTGGCCTCAAGACAGATTGATATGACAGATTCCGGTCTTGAACAGTGTCCAAAACAATTAAGAAGCAGGACAGGAGGTTGGAGTGGTGAAGCGTGGGGTGGGGTCAGAGTGAATACCTAACTAGCCAAAACAGGCCTAAACAAGACCTTGCCACCACCTGTCCCCTCAGAAGCTGCTGGCCTACACCTCGCCTCTGCTTGTCCTGTTAGAGCTGCAGATAAGCAATCGCCTTGAGCTGATACACAAACTTTTTAAGAGACAGTGCTCATCACACACACACACACACACACACACACGCACACCCACACACACACATCCCGCCAGCTTCCTTCAGAACTCGATTGACGTGTAGAATGGATGCCTTTGCCGATGCCATTGTCTTGCGGTCAAGCTTTGCGTCGTTTCCCTCTTGGACAAAGGTCATTCATCATGACAGCATAAAGCTCTGGCCATTAGCGGTTGATGAATGACCTGGCCTACCGGTCAAGCCTTGACCTCCCTCCTCCCGCCCTCCCTTGGTGGGGTAATCTACTCCTTTTCTCAGGACTTAAGCCAAAGTTTGAAAAGTGTTCAGCCTGTTGGATGTGAAAGGTGGAGCCGAAAGATTCCAGTTGGTCAAGCTTTACTGTATCTATTTGCGCACCGGCTGGTATTAGTCCCACACAGACACACACACATACACACACACACATATACACACACACAGGATGCTTTCAGTCCTTATCTCTGCTGCTTTTAGGACAGCTGTTGAGTGCAAGCAGCTGACCTTTAACCCCCAGCACCACTAGGCTCCTTCCCTCCCACCACCACCAGTACAACCAGCATGACAACCCCCACCCCTCTATAAATTCCTTCCCTTTCCAGCTCTGCAACAACTTTGTTGTCTGTCTGGTGTTTGTCCAAATGAGAGTTTCCTTTGTCCTAAAAACACAAATGCTAAAAACATATCATACATCAACACCAAGAAAAACTGAGGGACTGAAGTATCTTTATCCACACTCTCTGTTTGAGTACATCATTTAACCACACCATATGTGAGGAGTTGGGGTCAGCCAGCCACTAGTTGCATACATTCCTTTTTTTTTTACCCCTTCTGTGAGTCTGAAACATATGTGAAGGCCTGGGGTCTTTTAAGGTCACGCCATAGCACTGAAAACGGGGTCTTTACTTTTCATCTGTGCATTGGCTCTCTCTCTCTCGTTGACCATGTTAAAACCATTTGCTCTCAGCAGACGTGGGGGGAGGTTTTGGTTTCCGCCTAGAGGGCACTACTGCCTTCAACATAAGGAACTTCCACGGCAACCTGAACACACACACACACGCAAAGATAACTCAACTGTACAGCAAAAGTGGCAGTGTTCACTGAAGTCAGAAAGTGTTAAAATCAGCACTGTCAGAGCTTAGAGGAGGCCAATCAAGACCTGTTTACACTGGCAAGTCAGGTCAGCAGGACAATTAAAATGAACTTTGTTCCGTCAAAAGGACAACTCAAGGCAGGGGAGTCTGTGGTGAATGGTGAGAGCAGAGTTGGCAAAAAGTTGGTTTCAAACACTAATAGAAAATTAATAAGTTTTAGCAATATCACAATATCCATTAAGTTAAGCTATGTATTTAAACAAAGAAAGTGCTCGTTCCAAAAAAATGAGTAATAGCCCAGAGTGTTCAATTTTCAGGCTACATGTTTCTTGCGTTTGTAAATGAGTAGTATTTAATGTTGCAGCTGGTCCAGGTGGAGCTTGCGTCATGCTTTGGGTATAAAGTTGAATCACCAATGAAGCAACTGTAAGCAACAGCTGTCAGATATTGGACTAAACTACGATATTTCCCTCTTAAAGGTAGTAGAGGAAACGTACAAAGTTTTCCAAAGTGAAAATATTTACATAAATTATTAGAATATAAAAAATACAGAGGAAGAAAGTGCAAATACACTACCCCTGGCCTCTCTGTCTAAGTAATCATATTACTGACAGGAAGGTCCAGGTGCAAATGTTCTCAATGCAACGTGAGAGGGGATGACAATAAAGTGTGAGTGAGACCAGCGAAATCTGAAGTACTTCAAAATTTTCCTAAATATATTTAATTACTTTTCAAGTAACTGGTTGGTGCGCACACTTCAAACACATCCTCTGATAATATGGCTGGAACTACTAAGTGTTTTGTCAGTTATTGCTTCAAGATGCAATGCAAGACTTTTTCTGTGTTCTGTAAAAACTTGAGCCAAGCTCATTTATATCAAGACGCTGATTGTGTAAGGACAGTTAAAATGAAGAAAATGTTTGGCCCATAGTGTTCACATTTGGTGCATATTATATCTAATGCCTGAACCCTTTTTGTGATATTTGCTATTCCTGTCTCTTGCTGCTGTTGCTTACACTTATCTTCTTCAAACCATGTGAATGTCCTGCTCAGCTTTTTTTTAACAAATTTGAAAAATAATTAATGGTAATGATAAAAAAAAAAAAAACAACAAAAAAGACTTCATAGGTTAGTTATCTTCATATCCTCATTTTATTTCAGGATTATAGAAACGAGCGCATTGAAACAACATATTTGCTTGACTCATGTTTCTTCTTAGGTAGTATTTTAATAATCAAATTCACTGTGCTTATGGCAGAGTTCTGCAGAAGAGACCTATATTGTTGCAAATGAAGACCAGTGACCGTGCACATCCTCATGCACACATCCAGATTTCTCTGTGCTCACTCCGACTTAATTGTCCTCCACTCTCTCTTTGCAGTGAGAAAATTTGCCAAGTGCCAAATGAAATTGAAATCAACTTACGTGCTAAGCAATGAGCGGGGGAGAAAGAGAGGCACAGCAAACTACACTTGACCGCTCTTGACAATAGCGCCTGCTCCCACCAAATTCACATTGATTAATTAATTAAAATCCCTTATTAGCAAATTGACTGTCTCAGCTGATTATCAAATTCAGTTTCTTTATTAGACGCAGCTGCCGTGCTGCTGCTCCAAAGCTCCATATCTGCTCTCTATCTGAGCAGGCCACTCAGCTCCACAACAGCACTCATCCAGGCGTCTGAAGCAGTCCTCTGTGAACAAACAATCAGACTAGACTGGACAGAAAAAATTCATGGTCTGGAAAAACTGCGCCTTTTTGTGTATTTGTAATGTAAGACCAACACATGGAATTAAAGGATCATGTCAGCATATCGTTAGCCTCTTAGCTTCAAATCGTGCACCTTTTTGCCAACCATTTAAGAATAGATTTATTTTTTCTTTTCTATTTCAGACAGCCATCGGTTTCCCTTCATTTCTGTATGGTATGAAAATCATATAGCGGGCTACTGAAACCTGCTTGAGTCGTGTAATCTATCACACTGACCATCAAACCTGCATTAATATATATCAATATTTACTGTAGGGAAATGAATGAAAAAATACAGCAGCATACTTTGCAAAGCAGATTGTTGTGCAGCATTTTGTAGTTCAGGGAAATGGTGAGCAGGCATTTGATTTGTTACTGGTGCATTCATTGCTGGTATGTATGTCATTCTTTCCAGTCATATGATGATGTGAAATGCAGATAAAACAAGCAAATAAGGTAACAATCGTCTCATTGACCCTTCAGCTGACGATATCTTGACCTTAGGCAGCATTCTTTACATCCACACAGTTGTCCAGGCACCACAGTGGGCCTCACAAATGACTCTGTTTACCCTGGTTGGACCAGGAGGAAGGAACCATGGAACACACACACACACACAGTTGGAGTGATGGCGGGCCCATCGTGGAGCCGATGGATATCTAGCTCTATGCCTCCAGCGCCAGGGGGAATGAAAAAGCCGACAGTGTGAGAGGGCTGGCTGGCCGTTGGACCACATGGACGGTCCTGTGTAGGGCTATTGTGGCCGATGGCTTTGTCCAGATGGTTCACATACCTTTAGTCGTGCTCTGGGTGAGGAATGCGCTCCCTCGGGACGGTTCCTGACCCTGGAAACAAGGGCCAACATAAACACCCATCCCCAACCCCCACTATGGCCCTCACCTAAAATCCTAGTTAGAGCTGATAATGAGGTTGCAGCAGGAAGAAGACTTAGACAGATCTCATAGAAAAGTGTCATGTCCCCTTAAAATGCAGGTAGTAGTGGTTGTATTCATAAGGTTTTTTTGTTTTTTGTTTTTTTACCTTGTAAGTATTTCCATTCCATTCCATTCCTTTTCCTGGAGGTTTGTGCATGACACATTTCAGGCAGAATTAAGGGTGACAAAAGTGGTTTGTCACATGATAGTATTAGGATGCAGTGTTCTGAGGCAGAGAGTGTGTGTGTGTGTGTGTGTCTGTGTCTGTGTCTGTGCGCGAGTGTGTGTGTGTGAGTGACTGTGTGGGATTATAGCCTGACTAATTACCTTGTAAAATGCTGTTCCTTCCATTTAAAACACAGCAATGCCACAATTCCAATAAACAAGCATTATTCCATACAAAAAGCGGCGAGAGCGCGGCCTGGAACCCTCTGTTCCAGCTGTCTTGTAAACAGCGGTCGTCATGGATGGATGATTTTGTTCCATTTTTATCAGTGTGCATTTAAAACGTGGGTATTTATATTTTGCTATCTTTTGCTAGGGGGAAAAATTCCACCTAAGTCTATTTAGCTGTTCTCAAAGATAAGTGTTTATTCTGACATATGTGTACAGGGAGGAATTAGATACTCCTGTTTACAGTACAACTCTGTGCTTTTGTGTGCCTCTTCTCCCAGCAGTGATGGGTTTCAGGTTTATAACAGGGGAATAAAATAATATTTCTTTGTTTTCTACATGAGGAATATGAGGAGTGTTCTCCTTTTCTAGATTGGTTTACTAGCTGGAGCCAAAAGACAACAAAATCTAAATGAGAGACTGAGCAAAATGTATTTTGAGATGAGACGAAAGGAAACATCTCACTCTTGGCTGAGATCCCTCCTACCAGAATAGACTGAGGGACAACAACAGTGCAGAGTCAGTGACATGTGATGCTAGTGTCCCAACTGCAGTTAAAAAATCCTTCTTTTCTGACTTTGGCTTTAAGGGTTTCTCCAAAAGTTGGAGGACAGCTGGTGTCCCCTGACTGTAGCTTTGTGGCTTTGCAGGCCTGCTCTCAGTAGCTCTCTGCCAAAGAAGATGAAAGCAAGTTGAATTTTACAGCCTTGCAAATAGTGGTTGAATATGCCTGAACTGTTCTGATAATTATTTCTCCCTAATCAATTCTTCTCTGAGAACAGGCGCGGTTACAACCAAATTTAAGGGATCCTGATGAAAAATGTTTTGTCTTTATGATAAAACAGAATATTGGACACTGTATTGTTATTGAATATTTTAAACTAATTTCATATTTTTTTTTCTGACATTTTTATTTCTGAAGCATCAAATAACTGGATTAGAGAGCTGCATCAAAGCAAGGAAAGATGTAAGTAGCTCTGTAGTGAAGCAATTGACAAGATTTAGGTCTAAATCAATCTGTATGATGAAAGAAAATGTGAAAATAGGCTTCAGGTTAAAATGGCTTAAAGCCAGGAAGACTACTGTTTTCTATCCTCTAGTCCTCCTCCTCCTTTTCTTCCTCCTCTGCTGGTATCGAGGCCCGCGCTCCCTCGCACATCTGTCGGCATGTATCCGCCGCTCAATCGCTCTCGCTGGGCCACGGCGGGTTCCCTAACAGCTCAGTATGGCTCTTCCATTAATCAAAGACACTTCCAGTGTCCCATTACAGAAACACTGCTACTCGGCCTGTCTGAAGCTGACAGCTCACCAATTCATCTTCGAGGAGAAAAAAAAGCCATTGTGGCATGCCAGTCGCCTTTACCTGTTCAAACGAAGGGCTGTTAAGAGCGCAGGAAGACCCCTCTGAAATTGTTTTCTCTAGGTCAGGCAAACAACAAAAAAGGTAAATTGCTTGTCTCAGGTAACACACAGGAGGAGTTTGGTGGTGGCAGTGGGTGCTAGGGGGAAATAGGGTTGGGTGGAGGAGTGGGTCAGCGACAAAATAAGAGGATGGAGATGTGTTTGTTAAGAAGCTGATTTCAATGATGCTACAGGGGATGAAATGCACCGATGCAGTTTACCGAAACGGCCTAAACACTGTCCTGACACACAAAAAAGACCCACTGCAGAGGCTGGCTGCCACTAAGTACACCTCCTTATACCTCCCCTGCTGCCTGAAAATGGCAGGTCAGGGTGTTCAGTTTTGTTTTTTTGTTTTTTTTGTTTTTTTTTTTGTGGTGGCAATGGTGAACATGCTGAGGGGAAAATGTACAACATCCACAAAACTTTAAAAGGAAAAATATGAGAAAATAGAGGTTTTCACCCTTCTCTTGCTACACGTCCCTTATCATTCAAACAGTGCAGCTAAAAATGATCATATCACTGCTTAAATGTGCCACACAGTTCTTCTATTTTTGAAAAAAAAAATTGTAAAAATATAATGAATGAAACGATAGAAAATTAAATGAATCGTCCAGTGAGCCAGAGGAGGAAGAACAATATAGCAAATGTCAAAGCTTTTATGGCTTTAGATCCAGAGAATCCTTGTTGTTATATCACTTGCCACTGACAAGAGAAAGTCAGACATGTAAATATATGAAATGTCACAGATCGTTACTGTAAAGAAAAGGCTTTGTTTTCCTTTCATTGTTCTAAGACTGCTCGTGGAATCAGATTAAAATAGAAAGTTTAAAGCTACATTTATTGAAATGTGGCCACTAGGGGCCAGAATAACTCAGAAAGAAGCACAGTGACCCCATACCCCCCAGGACTTTATTGCCTAATAAAGTTGCTATGGCTTCTTTGTTAGCAAACACTTTATACTGTTTATATATCCACTGGACGTGAAGCTGCATTAGCATTCAGAAACAGGACTCAGGTTTCTGATAGTCATTCTCCTTTTAGCTGTGGTTTGGTTTCCACCACCGTCTGAGAAAATATCAGACGCTTTAGCTGCTCCACTTCACTCACCGTGCAGTTAGTGGCTAACGTTTTCTTGTCTGCTGTTTGATCCTGCTCGTAGCTTAACAGTGGGTTTAACATAGCTTCTTTGCTTCAGCCAGCTGCGTACCAGAGTGGATCACAGCAGCTCAGACTAAGTTCAACTAAAGTAAATATGTAAAACCAAAACAAAGAACAGAGTGAGGCCAAAACTTCTCTGGGTTCACTAAAAGTGCCACTTTTCACATTACATGTAGTATTTGATTCAATAAAAGCTATTCATATAAAAAAAATGTTTTTGACTCAGCATCCAGTAAAACTTTTAAAGTTCCCCTGTTGAATTTGACTTACACATAGTATTTGGCAAATAATTTTCTTTTGGGATCAAGAGTTTGAATCACAGTTTACAAGCTACAGTTTTTAAAGTTATGTCATCAGGATAAATTTCCAGCACAGAAAAAAAGTTCTTCTAAAATAAACACTAAGTATATGCAGCAGTGTGCTGCGCAGACATAATGCACATCCTCCAAAAAGTACAAGCCAAACCAAAACGTCTTTATTTGGAACTAATAGGAGGCAGGTCAGATATTAAGGAATAAACTCATGGGACCTGCCAGAAATTCTAAGTGGCTTCTGGCACTTCTGCACGAAAAGTAAAGATTAAGTTGACATGACAAAGTTTCGGTTGTGAAATTGTTTCCACTTAAATCTGTGTTATTATTTTAAAGTAGTTTGCTGGCACCCAGACTGTAAATAGTTTACCCTGTGCAGTTTAGTGGGGAAAGGCGAAGTGAATTGTGAAAACCCAGCTGCAGCTCCGGGTGTGTGGCTCAGAATTGGCAGCTGGTAAATCCAACATTTTTAGCTTCTTGGAAGTAGAGAAGTGGTGAGTGGCTCATTACCAAACCAAGGTACAATCTGGAAAAAAAAAAAAAACACACAGTGCTGTGGCCATTTCATGACAGCTCAGTGCGATTACGTTGTTCTCATTAAGATCAAATCTTTCTTTATAATGAACACAGTGACAGTGAAAGTGAGTGAGGCCGAATGAGAAAGGACAGCTTGTTCCCTCCCTTCCACGCTCCCCTCAACCCTCCACACCTCCCGGTCGATTTGATTGGCATAATGAGGTGAAGGCTAGTTGGCACAAAGCTGCTCCGGGGGGCAAATGGAGACATTATTATTTTGTGTGTGTGTGTATGTGAGTAAGAGGGTGTCTTGGCGATCCACACCCAGGCCCCACTGGGCTATTAATTACCCTCTCTGTAACATGGCATCTGCTGAGACGGGGTGATAGAGTGAGCACTGCCAACATGGGCATAGTTGCTCTCTCTCTCCGTCTCTTGTCTCCGTAGACCCCAGCTGCAGTCTCGCTCCTTGCTTATTGGATTCTATCTACATGTATGATTGATTCAGCACCTGAACTGTGCTTTTCATGACAAGCAGGCCAAACACACACACACACACACACACGGAATAGAGAAAAGCACCCCAGCTGGCAAATATTTAACCAACCATGAGATACTCTAAGATGCCCGCTCCGTTCAAGTAGGTTGGGGCATTTTCTGAGCAGCTGTTTGATTTGCTATTCTGGAAGAGAAAAAGGACAGTTTTCTTACTAAAAGACATTGCAGGAGTGTGTTAGTATGTGTGTATGTCTGGGTTTGTCTTTTTGCACCTCTTAAAGCTGCAGTTTTGATTCGATGGGAGCACAGACAACAAAATCATCCACATATTTCTTAAAATGTGTTTTCTGCTTCAGTTCCATCTCCTGGTCGGCTTCAGCAGACTGGCAGGTCCAAATTCTCCTTTCTTCAACTTTGACTTTAACTTAGCTACACTAAAGCTGCACTGTGAGATAGTAGCCACCAACCTTTCCAAATATTGGTCTTGAAGTTGCTACATTTATGGTATAAATAATAAATTTTTATTGCCGTATGTCAGACAACCTATATAAGCATCTTGTGAATCAGAAGTGTATTTGCATAAACTTTAATTTTTGCAGCGTCTGACAGTTTTAATGTGTCTTTCAAGAGCAATAGTAAGGACACTCATTTTGGTTTTTGCAGATTTCTTCCATTGCTAGTGAAACCCTGTAATCACTTTGCCTGTAGCTCCCTCCAAGAACACTAAGGTCATGCTCTCAGTATCTCAGTTTTTTGTTTTTTTTTAGGAATTTCAGGGATTTTATTGAACTGAAGTGCAGTTGAGATCACTGTGGACAATGCTAAAAAATCAATGGACTAATTTATGACTGTGTTGGATTACATATGCTGTAGTATAAATTCTGTCTATATCACCTGCTCCTAGTAGTTAGGGACACACAAACACACACACACACGCACGCACTCGTTGTGCCATGAAGAACATTTAAAGGTCCCCGTTTGTTGTTTAAATCGTCATCCTCCCCCCTGTCTGCCATCCCCCCCTCATGCCACCCCCACATAGCCACATACACACACACACACACACACACACACAAGCATGTGGTGAGTCACAGCATTAGCAGTCATATCGATTCCTTCCTTTATGCTTTCTCTAACCTGTTGTAAAGAAAAGGTACACACCCCCCCCTCCCCCCCACCCTCACCTCCACTGCCATTCCAAACCATTGTACCACACCAAAGTCATTGCAGCAATCAACAGAACATTGTACTGTCAAAATTATTACATTATCCAATGTTATTACTTCAAGTAGTGTGAAATAACTCATTAGGCAAAAATGCCATTAAGCAACAATGCACTAATTAAATTTATTTATTCATCCTACTCCTACTTTTTATTCAGTGTTCTTTACAAAGAAACAATCCCTGCTAAATCTGACAGACAAAGGTTTTTATTCAACTGACAGCTCTTGCTGTGGTTTCAACCCATTCCAAGGTGCATTAATGTCACGTTTGGACAAGTTAGTACATTATCTGTCAGATACTACATTATCAGTTGACTGTAGTGCTGTGTGATGTTTTCCTAGCCAGGGTCGGGGAAAGTCTGCTCTCGAGTGAAGGGAGCGACCCCGGCCTGACACCCAGACGCTACTATTTCAGTGTTCTAGCCCTGTGGCCAAAAAGCTGTCAGCACATATTTTATCCTTTTGCTCACACAGTATATTTTCCCTCTCTCCCTTTTTTCTTGTTGGAGCACTTGTCTCACGGTCTCTCCTTCCTCTGTGTACATAGGAGCGACATAGACTCAGTACAAGGTGCTGATGGGTCCTAACAACCTCTTAAAATCATTTAAGTTCAGGGTTTTTAAAATAATTTTGTTAAATCCTGTTATAGAAGTTATGTGTTGTATTTTTTTTTTCTTAAATGTCTGTACAGAATTCTTTGTACTTGAGGAGAACAACATGTGTTCTGTTCCCTCACTAAACTTAGCGGGACATCGTGCTCCTCACCATTTCACCTGCTGGTGCTCTTTTTCTTGTTATAATCATTTACAGTTTAACAACATTAGACGACTGGTTTTCACAGCTTTGTTTTTAAATTGGTCTTACGTTTAGTGCCTGGCAGCATTAAAGCCTCTTACATTTACCTATTGGAATTTCATAGTTTACCTGCTGCATAAGTAATACTCAGTTTTATTTTCTACTTTGAGCATTACACCAACACCATTAACAGGACTGCCACCAGGCAGCACGAAATGGCCCAGCACAACACAGCACTGGTGGGATAAAAAAGGGAAAAAAGCCACTGAATGCTCTGTTATTAGCTATATTTCACACACACACAAACCCAAATTCTCACATGACCCTCCGCTGTGCAGGCAAAGGCACTGATTCAAGCCGACAGAAATTCTTGGCACAGACCGCCCACTCCATTCACTGGCTGCTGTTCAGCTGTCATACTCACTCGCTGAAGTTTCTCCCTTTAATAGGGTACTGTGCAGAGATGAATGTACTAATATAAGCTGTGGCAGTCATAGGCAATGTGTTTATCCATAGTTAACTACTCGTTCTAGGTCAGATATGATGAGACTGAAAGGATGCTGCCTTGTGACAGCAGCAAAGAAGAGACATCAGGTATAAATAAGAACAGAGCAAGCTCCGGTTACATAACATACACCAATGATTCCCAAAGTCAGGTTTAGGAACCTCCAGGGAATATCAGGGGGCTGCCAGAAATAGGAGCAATTGTCATGCTTCATTATCTTTTGCTTCCTTTGAGTTAGCTTAGTGTGTAGTAAGTCATATTTAATACAGTTCTTTTCCCATAAGGGTGACACTTTATTTTATTTCATTTTACGCAAAGGAGTGTTTGGGGTAAAGTATGGATCCCAGAATTAATAATGCATGCATGATGCACGATGTAGGACTACAAAAAATATATTATGATGTCAATAATAAGTCTTCAGCTGGCCAACAGTTCAAAATCCCCCAATAATTTAGTTTAGAAGAAATAAAACTGAAAAGCAGAAAATCCTCACCTGCTAATGTTTGGTATTTTCCTTTTAAATGACTCAGCTGATTAGGTGATCATGAGAATTGCCATCAGTTAATAATCTGTTGATTAGCTAATCAACTAATGGGAAAAGAAAACAATTATTGCAAAGCATTTAAATTCGAAAACTGTACCTAAATATAAACAACAATCTACACACAATATGAAATATAATAGAGTAGTTATCCATTTTATCTTTTTTGTTTTTGGCAAATGAGACATTTGTGTATTGTTTATATGAGCAGTTTTCTTGTTGTTCTCTAAATATACTCCATAGATACCGCAGATACAGGAAGTGTTATTCTGTATTATTATATACTTTATATGTATATAGCCTATATACATAGGCTTTATGTTTAGATGTAAAAAACATTTGTACATGCACATCCAGGTGAAAGTACTCTGTGGCCATCAAAAAGGAACCCAACACTGGTATTACAGGCACTGTGTTGTGCACAGGAACACAGCAGAGTATCACACAGTCTCACCCCCTCACAGACACACACACACACACGATCTGAGATGAGAGCGACTTGTTTACTGCAGCCCCGCAGAGCTCCGGCTGGGGCTGTTTGGGACGCCCGTGGGTGCTGTGCAGCTCTTGGAAGGCGGGCGTGCGGTGAATGACAGTGCAGATGGCCTAGCGCCATCTCTGCCACCTGAACCTCCCCAAGCCGCCCCACAAACACACACACACACACACGCTCACAAGTTCACGAGGTCAGACACATCAAAACAACCTGCCTGCGGCCATCTCAAGTGTGAAAATAAGCCCCTGCGCTCTTACCTTTTTCTTTTCAAACACTTTTATTTTCCTCAGTGTAGATACAGTCATTCTTGTTAATAATCTTATCTGTTATTTTGCATGGATAGACACGCAAAACCCAAACAGACACACACACACACACACATACAAACACAGTTGCTCTCTGAGACACACAAACACACTAGCCTGCCACTATCTTTTTCCCAGAATGTGATCTGTCCGGTGTGTTACGAGGCGTACAGTAAATCAATCTCAGAGGCATTGCATAATAGTTTGAGAGCTGTGTCCAAATACCAAAATAATCACCTTGTCAACTGGTCTGCTCTGGCTCGCGCCGGCTAGAAGAAAAAATAAAATCACAAGGTCCCTCTGCCGTTTCCAGACAAACAAGAGTGTTTACGCTGAGTAACGTTATGAAGTTGGGACTCTGCTGTCGATGGAATATTGATGGTGTGCCAGTATTTCCTGAGATCGTCAACATCTGGTCAACAGCAGTTATCATAACTAAATGTATTTGCATATACTCTTTCTTACTTATCATGTTCGTACTCAGTTTTTACAACAGTCCGTCTGTCATCAGCCTGTCCTAAGCTATGCAACTTCATGGGAAGAATAAAATTATGCAGATGGAAAAAATGTTAAAAATAAAAAGTAGATAAATATAAGACTGTGATCAGTAAAGTATATATAAAGTATAGTATATATATTATAATCCCAAATAGCTTTACAGTGATCTGTCATACTGACCTACAGAGAGGAATCACACTAGCTGTGGAGCTGATCTAGATGAAACACTGAATTTTTAAATGCTGCATTAATCTCTTATTTGCCCTAATTTAATATTTACAGGTTAAAAAAAGAATACTGAAAGAAATTAGCAACTTAGAGGTTTTTGTTACACATTTTCTTCCAAATAAAGTGTAAGTTTTCACAGTTGTTTTTACGGTGTTGTTATGTCCCACTGTGCCCTTCCTGTGGAAATAAATTTCCTCAAAGTAAAATGTTTTTTTTTTTTCTTTTGACTCTTGAGGCTGTTACTTTAAGCCTTTTGGATTCTCCCTTTGCTATTAACTGCCAGAGCAAAGACGAAACTCCTCCACAAGGTCAAAGTTTGATCCAGTGTCATCTAATCTAATCTGAACTCTTTCCCTACCCATACACGCTGCTACTATCTGCATTTAACCACTTTTTTTTTGTGAGTGCTGTGCCATCACACAGGTTGTCGTTGTTGTCGTTCTTGTTGCGAAATGCAGCTTTTTATTGATGTAACAGGTGCTTAGCTCGTCTGTGGCAGTCAAAATAACACATCTCCTCCTCTGTTTGGCTTTCAGAATGGAAGCTAAAGTTAGACATCTTTGAGGTTTTTCTGCCACTTGATGGAAGGTGATGCCAATGCATAATGCATGAGGAGAGAGGGAAGACTTTGTCTGGCTGCTTTTTATAGACCACCAAAGCTCTTCTACTGCACACACACACATACAGAGAAGCACACATGCCTGAGCCAACCGCCTCACTTGATGCGCTGTAACCTCTCACAGATCAAGAAAGCAGGAGCAGAGGAAAAACAGGAATCTAGCAAACTGGCAACATTGTCGAGAATAAAAAAAAAAAAGAAAGAAACAACAAGACGAAACAGAAATGTTGTCATGCTATTTTGAGACGGCAAGGTCTTTTGATGCACAAACCAAAAGAGAAGCGGGGGGAAGAGGGAGCAGTGGGGCTGGTGTTTGTCTCAGAGATGGGCTTTAACAGAAATACTTTATACATGTGATCTTACACGCTCTCCCTCGTCTTTGTACCCACTGTTCCAACACTTCAGTGAAAGTGTCTTTAGGTCTAGTTAAAATGAGAGAAAAAAAGAGTTATCACACAAGGGGGGAGGTGGGGATGTCAAATAATGTGCAGGCAAGCCGAGCTTGTACTTTTGGTTGCAGACTTTGCAAACCCCATTTGCTGCCCTCGAAAGTGTGGGGTTATTTTTTTTCTTATCCCTCTAATCCTTATTTAACCAGTCTGGTTGACTAAGAGCGCACTGTCATTTATAGTAATGACCTGGGGGAGAAACTGCAGGGAGCTGCACATATACACAGACACACCTGTGTGTTGCCCAGTACCACCACACAGTCATGTGCCAGAGCCGCTGTGTGGTAACTAACTCCATTCATCTGCTGTGATGTTTTTCCACTCTTTTTTTGGGGTCAGGATAATCATTTAAAGAAAAAAGAAGTGACAGTGCCTTTAAAGGTTGTATTCATTCTCCAAATTCTAAATCTTTCAAGCCTCCCAGTTCTCTATAGGAGGAAAAAAAAACCTAGGTTTATTGTGTTTTAACCAACATGTTGTACAAGTTAGTTGGCTGATAATTCACTAAACACTTGCATGTGGGTTCCTCCTGCAGCAGCAGCAGCAGCAGCACCCTACTGTTGTGAACCGTTTTTGTTTTCTTTTTTCAGTTTGAAGTGAATCACAAGATTGAACACTCACATACAGGAACTGCTCTCCTTGAACGATGTGATCTCAAGTAGGCCGCTGAGAAGTTTGAATACAACGCCCTCAGTATTCGGAATTTCTGTGTCTTGCCAACGGGTACCTTTAACAGTCTTTGATCATTTTTTTCCAGTAAAAATTTCTTCTGCCAGTCTGGGGATTTGAACTGCAACCTCTAGGTCGTGTTCTCTCTTCATTGTCACCTCTTATTGAATAAAAGGACTTTGTCAAAGGGAGAAAGCACTTCACACTGAGTGGAGCTGTGGAGGAGAGGTTGAAATGGCTTCCTGAGTAAGACTGAAGGTATTAGAGAGTGAATCCTACCTTCTAAGCTTTGGGGGAATCCAGGTATTTAACTGGGATTAGGTTGAAATAGTTTCTTACTGCCCAGGAAGCACAATTAGAAGTTTCTTGGATTATTTCCCTTCTCTTACCTGAGAACCAAGGCTCTTGTAACTGTATGTGCTTAGGTAGCATTCATGCTTGGGTGGTGATAATTAGTGGAAACAGCTGTGACAGAGAAGCTGTTGCTTCTCACATTATTTCATTACCACTAAAGCTACGGTAAACTTACCATAAAGAAAGCTGAGAAGCGACACCGACAGAAATTTAGTTTTGAGCCTGGAGGTTCATTCTTGACCGTAGGAGCAGATTTCAGTTGTGAAATTTTCTTAACTCAAGTGTTAACTTACAGGGTTTGATATCACTCTATTATTGTCTCTTATACTTAAAGAAAATAAAATCAGCGTAGTAAATCACAGAACACTGTGAATGAGCCAATTGTTTTGTTTTATTTTAATAGCTGATTCTTCCCGTCAGATCAGTTTATAAAAAGTTCAGAGGCCTTAAGAGCATGCTCGCATTTTAAATTCTCAAGCAATCTTGTTGTAATTCTCAGCTTTAGAAAAAAAAAACCCTTATCTTTCTAAAGCCTTATGACTACGTGGTTATATTAAATAATACAGAACTTTGCTCAGAAAATTGTATTCGAATTACATTGTTTCAGCTTGAAAGGTGGCTTACTCGGGTCAAAGCTCATATTGGTTCTGTTCATCCGTCTCCATCTCAGGTCTTATTCATCTTCTTGTACTTCAAAACCAGAAGCAGGGAGTAGTGAAACATGGCGGCGAGCGGAACAGACAGGATTTATTGGTGACACAAAATGCTGCACATAGCACCTTTTAACTACATGTAACACCATTAGGAGTTTGTGCAATACATTAATTAGCACTGTAGGTTAGGACACCTCTCGTGGACTAACTCAGACATGACTGATTGGATTTTAATGAAACTTGTGGATATCATTAATCTAACTGTTTACAGCCAGCTGTCAAAGTTACCCTCGTTATCAAAATTGCACTGATCAGATCAAGCAAAATGATGCATCATACCACCACCGCAGGTTTACACCGTGATTACAGGTGACATATATGTCTCTGATTGGCTGCGACAGGGACAGTGTCACTCAAGCAAGGAAACATGTTTACTGTTGCTAATATTTTCATTGTTTTTACCCCGGGAACATGATATAGCTGTTCTCTCTCGAGATGCTCACAGGGCAAACTTGGGGGTGGTGGTGTCTGCAATATTATAAATAACACAGTGAGGATGAAAGGCAGTGGCACTCTCCCTCCCCATCCTTCTGTCTCTCCTCTTTTCCTCTCGCCCTGCTACTCATCTATGCTCAACACGAGTGCCTCGGCGTTCGCGTGTGTGGCTTGAATTTATATGAACGTCTCCCTGGCGGGGGACAACGGGGGCCAAGTCATTGATATGTGCAGGAGGACTCAGGATAAACAGCCCACGCCGACCGGTGTTACGCCAGCCTGCCTGATACATTTTGATTGAGCAAAGACAGAGGGGTGGAGTAGGGGTGGGAGGGCAATGGAATTGGGAAGGCTTAAAAGCAAGGATAAAATGACAGAAAGGGAGCTTTTTTTTCACCTGGTTCTCCAGACTGCCACAAAATGGACCCATGTAAATGTTAAGAACCACACATGGTGCCGCACTAGACGAGATGTGTGTGTCACTGAGGTTTGGAACACTTTAACAAATAGCTGAGATGCCATTATTTTTCCCATTATTGTGTTTTTTTTAACCTCTAAACACGAGCTGTTATTTAGTTACATCCAAATATGATTTTCCTTTTTTTTTTATTCTCCCTGATGATCCTTTTGTTTCATTGAACACCACCATCACTATTCTCCTCTCACACGCTTTCTTCTCCCACCATGTTTGTCTGTGTGACATGGTCAGCCTCCTAATGGACTGGAAATTCATGCTGAAAAAAAAAAGTCCCTTGTTCCTCCTCTCCATCTCTCTCTGTCAGAAAACCAAAATAAGAGGTGGCGGCGGCACACTGCGCCGCTTATGGCCACATTAGGATCAGCCACCAAAGTGTCACTGAATCGCCTCGTGCATCATTTCGGCTTTGTTCACCATGACAGGGAGTTGTGTGTGCATCAGTGGTCCTCTTCCACCCTGTGCTTTTATCCCCAAATGGATGTACCATTGGTGGGGCTCTTACTTCCAGAGTGCATTATCCCACTTAATAATTTTTGAAACGCAAGTCTTTTTATTGACCTTTGTTTTTAGTGCAGTGCTTGACTGTGTTAGCTATTAATGTCACGTTACATGCTCTGTTACTGCCTTGCAATTTTGTTGGGTGATTGTTGCCAGCTGCTGCCTCCGTACTTATGCTAGCTTCACATTATAGTTGCATTTGTAACTCGAATATTTAATGGAATTTGTATAAATACATTGTTCATTACAGATGATATGTGAATATAGATGATATGTTGTTAATAGTCAGGTCTACACTATCAAACTAATGGTTTGTGTGTTTATACCTTGCTCTCATCAAAAGCCACAATGTTAACAGCTGCATTAACATACAGTTACATGAAATTTTTTTTATGCTAAGCTAACAGTTAATGTGAAGCATAAACAATTTTGCAAGAAAATTTCCTTGACAACTCTTTTTTATCGTCGCCAAGTATGTCAGATGCCCGTATGAGATTCTCACCATCCCTCTACTACTAAGTCCAAACTCTAAAATGGCCTTCCTTCCCCCAATTATCAGTTCTTTTTCATCTGATCCACACAACTAATGAACAAACAGTCACACCCACACACATACACACACACCACACAGCTTTTCCTCAATTTACCGCCTCTTATCAATTGCCTCTCTTTATCTTTTAGTGTTTTCTTCTTTCCATCTTAACCCTCCATTCCTCTTTCACCAAAGCTTTTATTTACGCACATCGTTTCAGGTTTTATTTTATAGCTCCCCTCAGGACCAAAGGATGGAAGAAAAACTGAAAAAAAAAAGATGAAAGGATAGATGAGGATAGAGAGCAACACTCAAGGCTGCAGAGGGAGAAATAGATTTTGGGCCAGCAATGAGAAATAAGTGCAAGTCATCAAGCATTGCCCTGCTTGGCTTTTCTTTCTTTCTTTTTTTTTTGGTCTAATAGTTTGGATGTGGTGATTAAAAAATGTTGATGTGAGCTGGAGAGGGCACCAGCATGAGGTTCAAGCAGAATCATTTGATTTAATGAGGTTTGGCAGTTGCTCTACTGCCTCTGTCATCGTCCAATCATGTGAAATCTGAATGCCTCAAAGCCATCAGAGAGGTCTCTCAGTTTTTTTTTTATTTGTCGTAGTGTATCTGTAGATCACCTTCTTCTGACTTTTTTAACTGTCATATTACAGGTAGAAGGACAGGTGGGAAGCTTGAGTCTTTATTTCACCAAACGCAGTGCTGGTTATGATATATGGCCAGCCAAGTCTAGCGGCAAAATGGGGGTAAAAAAAAAAGTTCTGAATTGCACGAGGCAAGCTGTTACTGCTCAATAACGCAGGCCTGTAATCGACTCACATTTCAAACACACACACTCAGACAGCCCTTGGTTGGGCTGGTTTTTACGAGGAAGCACACCGCACGAGGTGATCAGCATATGTTTTGTTGACATAAATTTAAAATTTATTGCCGTTGTCAAAAGTGACTGTTGGACAAAGTCGATTATTAACTGAGTAAATGGCCTGAGAGAGTTTTATGTGAACTTCCTTAATGGCTACAGTCAGTCTGTTTCAAATCACCCTCCCTCCCTCCCAACACTCCCACCCACCACACGCACACACACACCTACCTCTCATCATCTATTTCAGAAGCACAACATGAAAGCAGACAGTTACAATGGGATTTGAAAGTGTGTGTGTGAAGAGGTCTATCCGAGCTAAATCACTGAGCTGAGACAATATTTTAGTATCCTTTTACATATCATTAAACCTTGTTGAAGCTGGATTACAGTATATTATTAGCTCAGCTTAGGCACACAAAGCATTTTAAAGCCCATAAAACATAACTAAAATGCTCACTGTTGTCTAATTTTCATTTGATTCTTCAGTATTCCAAAGGTGTGAGTGCACCTTTGTCTGTCTGCAATTAAGTGTGAATCATACACAGTGGTGTCACTTACACATCAGACCAGCGAATCACATTCAAAAAAAAAAAAAAAAAGCCATCATAACCAAAAAATGACATTGTTTTCCTATCTAATGCCCCCCTGTTGGTTGGCCCAGGGTAGAAGTTAAACGCTTGATAGTCACAATGTAAACAAAAAAAGAAGGGGTACATTTTTAATCAACTGCCAGGTAGCCAGTCATGTTTTACCAATCAGAGCAATGTCAACAAATTCGGATACAGTTGGGCTGAGAACGAGCTTGGTTAGCAGCGCTCTGGCTAGCTCCCCTTTCCCTGAGGCAGCAATACAAACTTTACATTAGCTACTGTTGCTAATATTATCAACATTTGGCCCTCTTTTGATGTTTTTTTTTAATTACTTTGCATAAAAATGAGAAAAGAAACTTCATACCTTATGGATGAAATGTAGTTAAATGCCAGCAGAAAGGGCATCATTAGTGTTTCAAGTGGACAGCCTTCTCAAAGTCCTAAACCTGTCCTCTAACAGACTAAATTACTGGAACATGTGCTGTTACCATTTTGTTGAACATCAAGTAATGTGCTGTTTCAGAGGGTAGTGCTAGCTGTTGCAGTTAAGTTTAATACACTCTCAGCTAGGGACATACACACTGCACTTTGCTCATCAACACTGCATTTACGGTGAAAATACATGGCATTGCTTCCACTTCAAGTGGCCTTAATAAGTCCATCCATACCTTATCAGTGCTCTGTCTGGGGGGCACAATGGTCAGATTGAGGAGGGACACAAAAGGCCTTTGAAAGGCTTTGTGCTCTCTGTGTGTTGTGTTGTGGTTTACCACTTGCGTGTGTTTTCCCCTTATCGGAGTGAAAGTGTGTGAGTACATCACCTATGATCCTTAAAGGGAGAAAAAAATCCACTTCCATTCCTTTGTCCATTTTGGTGTTTGTTGTTGAATTTGTCTCATTCGTGTGGATAACTCGTCAAAGACAAAATTACATGAAGATATTTATTTTTTTTTATCTTCCTAAAACATCAATGGTAAAGGTCGCACTTTGGTCCCTCGGAGGTGAAACATTATAGTGCTGCCATTTTGCAACAATCATGGAGTAAGAATTCCAATGCAGAGGTGACAGGGATTTTAGTTTTTCTACTGGCAGATGCCTTAATAGGCCAGAATGCCATGCATCTGTATGACATATTGCAGTCTTGTGTAATTGGTATTGATCTGTCCTACTATATATGTAGCCAACAGCAGCAAGATTGCATTTGATGCTGTATTGTTGTGCCTGTATGCCTGCTTTTTATTGAACACAGCCAATTCAGATTTCTCTGTCGATTGTAGAGGGGCAGTCTGGGAAAAGTGGGGAGTGGAAATTTTTCATTGAAGCACATTACATTGGGATATAACTCCTGGTCTGTACCATCACAGATTGATATCTAACAGTGTAAGAGTATTGTTTCCTTTCCCACCGGTGTCATTCCTGTCTCTCTGTGTCACTTTCACTCCCTTTTTGGCTTTTCAAGTGTCCTTCCTTCCCTTTTGGGGGCATTTGGCATTTATAGGGCCTTTTAATTACTCACTACTTGCCAAAGGGCTGTCAGTCTGGCTTTGGTTTCCAAGGTCTGTCCACAAATTCTAACCACTACAGTGGCTATCATGACTTCTTCAACCTTGCTATGTTTTCTTACATTCCAGATTTTTACCGCTCTTCTTGTCAGCTTTCAAGGATGTTTTGCAGTAATTAATTGTCATTGATGTCATACTAGACTTTATTGCTTAATAACTCCTGCAACCATTGCCATAGGACACGCTATAATGTCTCTCTGTCTGTCTCGGTCTCATCCTGGCTGCGTGTCTCGCTACCTCTCTTGAGGCACAAAAGAGAGCTGTAAATCAATTTGCATTCGACATCTGACATCAATCAGTCATGTTTTCGGAGAGTGGCACCACCTCCTCCTCTGCGGCTTTGTTGAGAGACGCTAAGATGGATGGCTGTCATCTCGCCCAAGTTGAGCGGATCTCTTATCAAGGGCATTGTTTCCCCAAGAATGCACTCGGCTGATCACTCCGAGCCACCTGACTCGTCGTCGGAGACTATGAAATCCGTCTGTTTGACGTTGTCTTGTTTTGTCTGCCAGAAGCATATAGTCACATGAGTATAGAATCAGGCACTTTTTCCATGCACGTTTGGGGTATTTTTTTTTCAGTTTTGCATTAAAGTGTTCAGTATTACTGAAATCTAGAAATATTCTAATCAAACTAAAGCCTTATCACTTGTTTAAGGGATTATCAGTGGTGTTTTTTTCACCACCTGTTTGGAGTTTTGGAGCCTTACTACGTGAAAGAACGACAGTTTCGGAGCGTTTTTATTGATTGTGTCAAATCTGAAACAGCACCAACTTGAAAAACAATCATTACAATCATGGGTGTGTGTGCCTTTGTGTACCTCTCTCAAGGCGACGTATTTGAAGTTCTCAGGAGGCTTAAGGCACTGTGGCAGTTGTTTGGCAATTCGTGTCACCTTAATTGCTTTAGAGCACTTTCAGATATCTCTCAAGAATAATATGCTTTGTACTAAGCCGTGGGGTCTTTGAGGATTTTGTAACAGAGAGAGTCGTGAGGATAGACTTTATGTTGTCAGATGTTATTTAGTTACCTAACCCTCAAGGTCTTTACAACATAATCAAATATTGACCCTTGGTCTTGTCTGAACTTGTGCCCTTAAAGTATGTTACATCCTAATGACTGTCCATTTGTGAAAAGGCATTCCATTTCAGGTCTGATTTTGCTTCAAGCTACACGTCACCTTACCAGCTTAGGAAGCAGAAGTCAAAAAGTGGCCCGTGAAGGGCCCATACACTGCCCTGCATGTTTGCCTGAATAAATCATTCTATTTCACTTTATAGCATCTTATCCATCTGCAGCACTTGAGATGCAGAGAGCTGATAATGCCTCTGCTTGAATAGCATCTTGTGATTTACAGCACCGAGTCATGGTCTGGTGATCCCTGCAGAAGAATATGTGTGGTAGTTGGATGGCTTGTTACACTCAGGGTTACTGTTATGTGCTGATGTAATGATTGATGAAGTGTGACATTTTTTTTTCTCAAACTGCAAAAGGCCAAACCTTTGCTGTGCTGAAAGTCATCGCTTATGCAGCTGTAAAACCGCCTCTTTGTTAGAGACACAAACATCTATTTTAGTGATATGCATGCACATTAAGCTTTGCTTGCTATAAAACTGACTTTCTCACAGTCCAAACAATAAAGTGTTTGTTTTGCTCTTTGCCAACAGGAAGATGCACAGTGGAATGAAGACCTACGGCTGTGAGCTGTGTGGGAAGAGCTTCCTGGACAGCCTCCGTCTACGGATGCATTTGCTCTCTCATTCAGGTAAAGAAATCAAACCAACTCAAATCACAAATCCACAGCCTCGCTCTACAGTCACTGTTGAGACCGCAGTGCCTCCTGTTATCACTCCTGGGTTTACCGTTGATTATAGGGAATGACTGATGGGAGACTGAATGATAGAGCATTCATTGCTGCCATTCTGTTCTACTGTTGCTTTGAAGTGTTACACAGCACAAAGTGCTTCTCTCAAAATTTTGCTACTGTCAAACAGGAAAGATTTGAATCCCAGAGTAGAGGTAATTTGAACCTCTGTTGAAATCTCTGTTGAAACTAATGACGGTCAGAGGTCGGTAAGCAGCTCCTTAAAGGGCCATACCAGTGGTTTTGCATGTTTGAACCCATTTATTTAACAACACAATCTGAAGCAACCTGTTAGATTAAAAAAAAAATTTTTTTTACTTGTTTCTATTAATCTCGCTAAGCTACACAGTATAACCGTATAGCTTTGTTGTCAGTGTTAAATAAATATGCAGTTATGCAGTGCATGCCTTTTTAATCAGTCTACATTTACAGCTATATTGCTAAAGGATCTAATTTGAAGGTTACTAAAAATAAAAAAAGCAGACTTGATATATCCAGGACTTCAGAAGCACTGGGGTCGAGGGTCAAAATCCTTCAGCTCCTGCACCTATATAAGACATTTTTGACAAGCCACCACAGTAGTCTGATTATACTCATTTTTTCTCATTTTCCTAATTTATTTGTTCAGTTACATTTTCTATCATTTTATCTCCTTCCCAAGGATGTGACCTTGTTTCCTCAGTGGTAACTACAGCCCTGAGCGTAAGCAAGTTTTATGTCCTTGAGTGTCATATTGATAGTTTATTTACATAAATGGACAACAAAAAACAATATTGCAGCAGGCTCTCAGTGTGGTCAGTAATGGTGAAGTACACATGAATGCAATTAAACAGGCTAAACGTGCACAGTCCTTTTACTCAGAGAGCGAATCTCCTTTTCTTAGGCGAAACCTAACTGCAGCTTTTGTTCTTGCACCTCATAAATGTGGTTAATATCCATTCACAGATTCAAAGTGACTGATTTATTACTGTATAAATGTACAGTACAGCATATGAATATTGAAAACAGATGATTTTTACTTGATAGAAAGTTTTTACAATAGACATCAACTCTGAAGTTGCTGCAGCCTGAGAGCTGAATAAAAGGATGACTTGCCTCGTACATGCTTTATTTCACTATAAATATACTGGTCTTGAATATGTGCATGTGGAGCATAACCCAGTTTCAGTGATTTGTGGATTAAATAACTGTTCAGCCCAGTAAAGCTGAGCAGCTCTGGGAAACTTAACCCAAGAGGTGCCTGCACATCATCATCCTGTCATTCTACACCTCTATGACATTAGAGGTCTGAAAGGCAGTACAAGTCAGAACACTGGACACATTGATTGGTCTGGTCTGACACTATTACACCCACCCCCAAACACACACACACACACACACACACACACACCAGCAGTGCTCTGAGCCTATTTAGCACAGCACTGCTTTAATGGCATGGTCCGTCTTTTATAGGCAGCAAAGAGCTCCTCAGTCCTAAGGCCCTAAGTGCAGATGGTTTATTGAGACACTGTAAAAGCCATGGGACCTCTGAGGGAACCCTTTCTGCACACACACACACACAAAATCCCAAATCCATGTTGACGTTGGCCCACAGATTGAGCCCTCTGTTTGGTGCTCTGTATGTTTTCCAGTGAGGCGCACTAAAGTGGTCTGAATTGTCTGCTTGGCATTATCATTGCCAGTGGTGAGAATACAGCCACCCCCCCACTCACCCACTCCCCCAGCCAACTACTGTCAGTAGGCAGAAAAATGATAATTGCCAGGATCATTTGTTTGTTTGTATCTCACCAAATTTTAAACAATGACTGAGATGGATGCTGACACTCCTGCTATGTTGTGACAAAGATGAATGACAAACTCCCGCTGTGCCAGTGAATTGGCTCAGCACACAACTCAGCGTGTCAAAAACAAAAGTTGCTCCAAGGAAATATTCACTGTTTATTTTAAAATTACACCCCGTTTTCACAGTCCCTGCTGCACATATACGCTCCCCTTCTCACTCACTTGTCAAAAGCTGAAAGAAGATGGCTTTGTCACAGGAACAAATGGGATAGCGATTGTTATGGAGATTTTTGTGTCTCCCACTATAGTATGTGCTTCCTCAGACATATTGTGGAGCCATAAAGCTTCTGTCCTAGTGCTGGCTCCCATGTTTGTGTCACATCATTCTGTGCAGTTCGCTGGCAAAAGTAAGCATGAAGTCGAAGTTTTCTTGAAGTCAGGCGCTATGACAAAGTGGAAGCTGAGGGTGAGTCAAGGTAATCTTGTGCTCAGACACTTGTTGCCTGTTCCTGAATGTGTGTGTGTGTGTGTGTTGTGTGCAGTTCTCTTCATGCGCCAGTGGAGATTAGCCTTAAAGAGCCATGCTCTGGCTGCCGACATGGATGCAAGCTCTCCTGACAGAAAGCCTAAACTTATACTTTATGTTGTCATTGTATCAGACATGGTAGTTATTACAGTCCCAGTAACCACTGTAGGCCAGTACTTACTGGTGCCGGCGTACCGGCAAATTATCCTCTTATGGTAAGTTATTACTGAGTACGGCCCCTTTCTAATGAAAGTAGGTGTTGTTGTTAATGTGCGTTTTGGGTAATAGTATCAATTAACAAACATTTAAGTCAGAGAGTTACTCAGGGAATGAAGATGATGAAAAAGGCTCATTATCAGGATGAAATTAGGTTTGTAGCAGAGGAAGTGTCTTTCTTTCTTCCTCTGCTATTATTTGAAATTTAGTTCACATACACATATTACCTACAATTATCTATACATGAAAATTAATTATCTGTAATTATCTGTTTACATAATAATATTATGGTATCGTGTATTTCCTGTGGCTTTATATATGTGTTACCAAATCATCCTTCTATATCAGTGAGGATAGACAGCTGGGATAATGTACCTTTAATAGGGTAATTGACCCTGTAACAGAGCCAACATAAGCAAAAACTGTACTTGTACTTGTACAAGGCTATGCTCAGTAATTTGTGACATAAATGAGTAAAAACCTTCAGAAGAAATGTTAAGTGCTGCCTACAAAAGGACACAGAGAAAATAAAAATTACTGGTTTCATTTATTTTATCTGTAAGTTTTTGACAATATATGTCAACCATTTCATTTGTATCATGCAGTCAGTTGCAGAGAGTTAACAGCACTTAATCTCCAAAAACATCCAAATGAAATCTGTTTTAGTTTCCCCTAGAGGATTCTCAGAAAAGGGACCCAAGAGAACTACTCAGGAGGCAGATGTAAGAGTAAAGAGTCTTTAAGAGTCTTTAAAAAAAAAAAAAAAAAAAAAAAAAAAACAAGCAGGCAAGCAAAGTAGAAAGGGTCGGGCTGAGGCAAAATCCAAAAAAAACACAGGCAAAGTAAAAAAACATGAGCATGATCAACAGGCAAGCAAAGAGCAGAGTGCTGGAAAGCTAAAACACATGTCACTAAGACAATCTGGCAGTGTGGAAATGGTAAATGTGGAAATGGGCCGTTATATAAGCTAAGGAGCTAATGAGGGAATGTGGAACAGGTGAGCAGGTGAGTGGGGAAGAGGAGCAGGTCAGGTGATAGGAATGGCGGGAAAGACAAGCAGGTGGGGGTGGCAGGGTCTGAAATAACAACAGAATTAGACCATGTATGCACATACAACTTGTCTGAATGAATTAAAGGATGAATGAGCAAACTGAAACTCTAAACCATGACATGAGAGGTGAAAAGGGAAGGGAGGAGAAGGGTGGCAGGTACATGTGTTTTTGGGAATTGAAGGCCAGACAGGCTCAAGAATCAAGATGATTGCCTCTTAAATAAAGTATAATTACTAGTGTGAAAGAAAGCATAAAAACGAGTTGTGAAAGAAAAAACAATTGGATGAAAGTCAGAACATTACTACAGCCTTATAGGAGATGTTCATGTCTGCTTAGACCACGCCAAGGTAATCGTTACCTGAATAAATTTCCAATGGAAAGATTGTTTTAAAAAAAATGTTGTGATGTCAACAGGTTAATAATAACTCACAATTTGTACTCACTGACATAAGGTGAAAACTCTGTTGATAGGAGATCAAATGGAAAAAAAATAACACCGAAAACTCTAGGAAGAACCACATACTCCACCTTGAGAAAGGCAACTGAGCGGAAGATGTGGGCAGTGTATTTTTAGCAACAGTGGCAGCAAGTGCACAAACTTTTTTTTCTTTCTTTCTCTTTTTTCCTCTTTCCAAGCGGGGCTGTCTTGACGCACGACATCAACCTGTACTGTTACACACATCAGTGTTGATTCATAGCCGCTTTGGTCTGGCGTAAAAGGCAAGACAAGCGCTTCTGTCGAGACGGGCGACGGTTAGGGAAGAGACAGCACTGAGGCAAAGCTTCTTTGATAGTTTTTGTTGTCTTTTTCTTTTTATGCACTTTTTTTTTTCTTTTTTTTTCTCCTCCCCCTCCGCCTCCACCGTTTGACTTTCAAGGCTTTTCTCGGTCTGACGCTGCGTCTCGATTTTTATCGTGTCTCTCTGTAATGATGACACTTCACCGAGTCCCAAAACTCTCAACCTCAACCCCTCCTCCCCTCCCCTTCCTCCTCCACCGCCGCCATCATCCTTCAGCTCGCTTCAGAAAAGACAGAATATTGGGGAGATGAAGCGAGAGAGTGGAGAGGCTTTTTGGTATGCGCAGCGTGTCGTGGATGTGGAGCGTTTCAGACGCCGCTGCTGCTGCTGCCTCCTCCCTCCCCTCTGCTTTCCACTCGGTCTCTCACTCTCTGTCTGTCTGTCTGTCTGTCTCTCCCTCTCTCTGCTTGTTGTACGGAGGACTTGGCGGCTCGCCAGTCTGGGCTGCCTGCCACCGCTGAGGGTACAGTATGTACAGTCTACCTTGTGCCAGCTATTTATTTTTTTCCTCTCGTCTCGTTCTGTCTCAGTCCTCTCTCCACATTGTTTTTTTTTTCCTTTTTTTTTTTTTTTTTTTTTTTAATCTCCGCCTGACGTTTAGTGTTTGACAGCGTTTGCAGAGCCAAATCCTGCAGATGGGGTTCGTGCAGGGTGGAGAGCTGTGACTCAGCCCCTTTTGGATTCTTTTTAAAGTCCTAGATGTTGTTTTCTTTAAATGATAGAAGCAGTTTTACACCACAGATAAACAATAATACCAGCATATTGTGAACTGTGACCAATTTAAACAACAATAAAACCCAATAATAGTAATAGTAATTCTGAATTCAATCAAGGCTCGGCCTGGAAACTGAGCCTCGATACTTTTTTGTGCTGACCAAAATTTAAGTATCACAGACTGTGCAGTATTACTCATCCTTTGATCTTGATTTAAAACAAAATTTGTCCAGTTTTAGACTGTATATTATTTATTTAAGGCTCTGGTTTGGCTGCATGTGTTTAGGCACCATTTAACATTTGATAAGTTTGGCTTCTTTTATTAAACTAAAAGAAAAATGGCTTGTACAAAAGCATGTTTATATTTGACAAAAAACAACTAACTCAAGGAACTCTTATTAGAATTTTCAAGAACTTTTAATCTCTCAAAACGTTACGACAGCCGAGCAAAGTTCATCTGCTGAGTTATTTGCTTTTTGAAACTACTTTTTCCGAGGTAAAGAATTTCTCAAAATAAGGTATCTAAAAAAGTATGAGTTTGGTATCTGTACTCAAACTCATAGCAGTAGAATAGTAGAACGAATTATGTTTTAAGTCATTGTCTGAAAAATGTGTATCAATCAAATAGTATTTTATCCACCGTATCACAAACATTCTGGCTTTTAAATCTAACCCAAGTGTGTGTGTGTGTATGTGTCTGTGTGTATGGGTGTGTGTGTGAGTGCTGAAGATCATCAAACAAGACCAGACCAGACTGATATGATTCACAGTTTGTTTTCCGAGCGAACCGATGCAGCATAATAAGATTACCAATAAGACTATCCCTGAACACCCTGCGTTGCCATCTCTCTTACCACCAACTTTTCATCTCGCTGCCTTTATAGCTTAAGAATGTTAATCCTCTGTTAACAGTATGTATACATAGTAAAGAGTTTCTGGATTAACCGACTGAGTGTGTGTGTGTATGTGTGTGAGATAGAGAGAGAGACCTGAAGCACATTAAAAGTGATCCATTTTATTTCACCAGCAGTTGCAGGATAAGTGTTTTGCTGAAGGCCATAATGTGATGATATAGGAATGGAGCGATGGTCTTCATAATGTACCACTGGATACTGAGGAAACCAAAAAGAGTATTTAAATATAGAGCATTGTGGATCGCACCATCCACTTGCCTGTATTCACTTGCCTGTTTCCTTTACATCAGTGTATTTCATTGTGTAAAAGTAGGTAGAGAACTTACAGTGAACGTTTACAGCCGTTCATTGTGCTCAGACGCACTATGAACAGCAGATTGCACTTCTTAAAGAAATACTTGATGTCTCATTTGATTGCAACTGAGATATTTTTCTGGCTAGTTCCTGTTTTGATATTGCAATCTTGGGTTAATATTCTGAAGTAGGGCTGGGTGAGGACTTCTGTCCTCTGAGGACCAACTTGTACTTTTGACCTGCATACTTTTTTGATCAGGCATTTCCTACTCTATACCAGGAAATCCTTATAACTTTAGACTATACTTTGTATAGGAAAACTTTTATTTATTTATTTTTTAATTTAACACTGATGCATTGAGCAGTTTGGCAAATTTTGGAGGCTTGTGAAACAGAATTTGTTTCCCTGTGTGCAAAAAAAAAAAAAACAATTCTCACCAGAGAATTTGAACAGTACTGCACAAAAACAAGCACACAAAATAATGAAGTGCATACTGAAAACCAGTTTGAGACACAGTTGGTCTTTAGCCATCATACTGACATGCTCAATCACAGTTTACCCACAAGGAGATATGATCTCAGAGTCCCTACATTATTAATGGAAACATGACTTTACATGAAAATCTCCTGGCATTTGGGGTCATATGCTAGCACAGTGTGATGGCGTGTCACACAGGCTTCATCAGTTTGGTATGCTTGTGTTTGGTTTGTGCATTAGTCAGCCAGTACAGCCAGTACAGAGTATTTCCAGAGTGAGGTTTTGCAGTTTAGGATAGTGTTTCTGACCAGCCCAAAGGGAATTTGTCTTTTACGACACCTCAGTTGGTAGCATAGCATTATGTTCACTGCTGGTTGATCTTTTTGGGCTGTATGCTAAAAAAGAAAAGCTGGACTGCATATATTATTTAAAGCCACTCTGTGAAGAACATTTCTGACGATGGCACTGCCCTGGGTGTTAGAATCAAAAGAAGATACTGACGCACAATAACCAGTATTTTACCAAGTCCTTTTCCACTTTTACTGGCAGTGAATGACAGAAGAGCAATGATATGATTACATACTCAGATGTAGAGCCGAATAAAGGAAGGGAAGGGATTTTTTTTTTTTTTTTTGCATTAAAAATTAATGGACCAAATAACCAAGTGGTTTTTAAACATAGAAAAGTATGCCACATACAAAGAAATACTGTGTACTCGAAGCATCTGTGCACCTAACACCCAATTGTTTATATTTTGCTCCATATTGTAGTTTGTTTGACCTGAATACTACACATTTACAAACATTATAGTAAATGTGTCAGCCTTAGCCAAAACTCCTGCTGTCCCTGACCAGATGTTCATCTTGGCTCTGTAAAATTATAAGCTTTGTTCCAATCTGATCTCAGTCTAAGCGTGGGAGTAAAATGCCCACGTTAAATGTCCAGAGTGTTTAGATGAGGGAAAAATGCAAAGAATCTGGACATGAACACGGCGAGGCGGGAGGGCTGCTTTCCCATTGCTCTTTGTCTGTGTTCCTATCTCCGTGGCGTTTGTTTGGCTGTTTGGCTGTCGGCTGGTCGGCTGTTTTGGCCTCGTGCCGGCTCTTCCCTCACAGTGATGACGACATATTTGTGCCGGCAGGTCTGGATGTTCTGCCAGCATTCCAGCATTTATGATCGCTTGCAGATGTGAGTCCAGGAACACACTGTACTGTACCCAAACCCAGAAATTAATGAAACTTGACTGCCTTCCAGGCCACAAATTCCTAAATGTGTGTGTGTGTGTTTGTGTGTGTGTGTGTGTGTGTATGTGTGTGTGTGTATGCATGAGTGAGAAGAGAGACAGGAGACTCAAGGGAGGGGGGTGGGGTTGGGGGGGTGGGCATGTGCTATTAAAAGCAAGTAGTAGGAAAAGAAGTAGTTCACACACAAAAAATACTGCCCTAAGTGCTAAGTGGTTTGCATGTACATTTTTTTTTTTTTACCACAGCTGATGTTCTGTCATGCTTACGTGTACATGAACACACATATATCACTGCTATTTCCCAGGGAACACTAACACAATATGACAGACAGAGCTGATAAACAGCAGTAGCTCATGCTTTAGTAGCATAACATTACTCCTCCTGTGCAACTTAAAGCCCCCCCCATTCCCCTGCACTTCTTGTAATACTTCCCCTGACCTGTTGATTTACTGTTACACACACCATTGGGATTATGCAGCTGGACAAATCTCAGCTGGGTTATATTACATGAGAGGAGGGCACGTTGAGGACAGACAAGTGAGGGGTGACACAAGGCAGGGGTCGAGTTATAATACTGTAGCATTAGCCACTGCTGTCAGACTGATATTTTTATTTCCCTAGCAGAGACAGGGGGTGGAGGTAGTGGGAGGGGGAGTGTGTGTGTGTGTGGGGGGGGGTGGGGGGGGCTTGTTAGACCTCTGTCCTGAGCAAATGTGACTTCATTGGAAACGTGTTACTCTGAGCAGCTGCGCTCCTTACCCAGAACTCAGTGTACCTGTGCAGTGAGTTTCTTGGAAAAGCAGTGTTTTTAAAGAAATAAAACATAAAAATAGCCAGGCCAAACAGTATGTGAGGGATGATCCTCCCGCTCTCTGGCTGACCAGGTTGACAGCTCTGTGCCTGGAAGCGCACTCACACTAGATGTCCAGTTGCCTTAAATGTCATTTTGCTCAGCATGGTTCTACCTGACACCTGTGGCTGCCTTCCTGGAAGAGGCTGTGTAACTGTAACTTGCGCTGCTGAGAAATGTGTCACTTACTAGCAATGATGTCTCACTGTCTAATAATATGTTTTGTAGCATGTTATTGTAATACTTTGGTATTTAATGGCCTTTGCAGGTGCCAAGTATGTGAAGCAGCTCTTTTAGCTGGGGCAACCCGAAGGATGGTGATGTTGGTTAATCCAGCTGTCTACTCTTTTGTTTAAGAATGTAGATAGTGAACTCCAGAAACGTATGTTGTGGAGCCAGTGAAATCGCACATGGCTGGATTATGCTCAAAGGCAACATTTTTTGAATGAATGAAGCTCGAGACCAGGGTTTTCATCCACAGTCCGGTCTGTGGTTAGGTTTTAGGCAACAAAAGAACTTTGGTTAAGGTTAGACAGAGACCACGGTTTTGTTTAAATTTAAATAAACATGATGTGCCTGAAGTCACTGTGAACTTTTTCTGTGTCAAACCAGACTATGGTGTTTCCCTAACCTTAACCAAGTGCTGTGAGTGCCTAAACATAACCGTTTTATTTTATTTTAATGTTGCTGTAGTGACTACAAGTGGATATGGTATGGCATGGTTGCATATTTATATATAAAAAAAAAAAACCCATGACAAGAAATTGCAAAGAGTTGTGCAAGCTGTTGGAACAGCTGCTATCTCAGAAATGACATCAGAACTTGGCTTGCAGTACTTAAGAAAAATAAGAAATCAATGGGCTGATTGATATGAAATTTGTATATCAATCAGCCCACTGGCTCAGGCTCCCCAGCGGATGAATCCCTGTTTACTCTGCATTAGTTCTTTTTATTCTTAGCTCCTTGACAGAAGTAACAGCAAAATGCGGAGTATGATTTTTGGTTCATCCAAAACTTTAATATCACAGCTGCTAGGAGCTGCTTTAGCTTCAGACTTTTAGTCTTGTGAAATAATAAATACAGTGTTCTTGGAACTGTTGTTAACAAATGAAACCTTGACCAACCCATTTGCTAGCTTCCATCTCAATCGTATCTTGTGCTCCAGAAACAAGAAAACAAGGACACATTTTCCGTGAATCCCGTCGCTCCCTGTCTCACTTTGCTTATGTTAGAAATGTGTTTTCTTTTTGCCTTTATCGCTCTCTCCAGCAACTAATAGCAAACCAAACACTTTGTTTGATACCAAACAAAGTTTGCACAGGAAGAACAGCACCCTTTTTCTGTTTTGTGATCCGGTTGATTTGTTAAATGCAGATTTTAGGCGAGTGGAGGCTGTCAGTCTTCTTGCCACTGATCCTGTTTTTTATGCTCTCAAAATAAATGTGGGATTGATTTATTGAATCTACAGTACGACTGAAGCTGGAGCATGTGCGCCCCACATCAAGATAAAATGAATGTAAATCAATTTGGGTACGGTGAATTATTAATATTCAGATACATAATTGTTTAACCGTAGCATGTAGAGCCCTTGCTTTTATGGAATATCACCTTCTTCTTCATCTTACTTATATAATTCATTAAATGTTAGTACAAAAATGTAAAAACATTAAAATTAATATAAAAACAAGCAGAAATGTAAGTAAAGTAAGAATTTTAAAATTAAATTTGCAACCATCTGTACATGCTCAGCTCTTATTTTCAAGATGTGAAAAAGATTTACCCTCCCTCAAGCAGAACTGCTTTTATTATTTAATAATCCCACAAGTAATCACCTTTTGTCAAACAAGCAGCTCCAGCAGATTAGCTTGTGGTCAGATTACTGCAATGCTTTTCCTGTGGCACTGGTGACTCATAAAGCCTGTCAATCAAAAAGTTAGACAGGGAAGCTTGACTTTTCAGCCCTCTCTATTTTCAGACAAAAAGAAAAAAACCAGGAGGACTTGATCTTATTCCTTTTATTACAGGGATATTGCAGCTTTAAATCCTTTTGGTTGCTAAGTAGCGAGTGCCCCTGTGCTCCCTTAATGGGCCTGATTTGGTATTCCGCTCTGATGCCAAGTCTTATTTTTGTATGCGAGACAAAGTGTTTTGATGGAGGGTGATTGCTGAAACGTCAGTGTGTCTACCAAAGGCTGTTTTTTTTTTTCTTTTTTGGTGGAGAGTGAGAGTTTTATGGCCTCTCACAGTACAGTACACTGTGTGCCTTCTGCTCAAAACAAGAACACAGTCGATTGAATTTTGGATTCGCTTCATCATCCCTCCCTCCTCCCAGCAGCTTTGTTGTCAGCGAGCAGCATGTGTGTGTATGTGTCTGAGAGAGGGAGATGTGAGTGCTCGCTGTGTGTGCTTGATGCATATGTGTGTGTGTGGGTGTGTGTGTGTGTGTGTGTGTGTGCGTGTGCGTGCGTGTGTGTGTGTGGTAAAAGTCAATTATTGCAAAAGGCTGCCAATTAATTTGCTCTCCTGGAAATTCGAATGATACTGTAGAACGCACACAGTCATAAACACATGTGTACACACAAATCAAGCACACACAAACAAGCGATATGCTGTATACACACACACACACACACACACACACACACACACTGCTCACTATTAACTTGAAAGGAGGGAGAAGATGCACAGGCTGCAGACATTTGTTTGCTCTGGAGTGTGATGTTAAATTAGGTCGTCTGTGTGTGTGTGTAGGTGTGTGTGTGTGTGTTTTCGGGGCTCTTACTGGCTGAATAGTGAACATTGCTCAGGGGGGCTAAAGACGGATCAGGTGGAATTGCTCAGTCTAGTCTCCAGGTATTCTGGGATCGTCTTTTTTTAGGCAAAGGGTCCTTCAGACTGTCTCAGGGCGTTGGGATGACAGAAGGGAAGAGCTGATTGTGAGTCCTCCGCGACACTTATTTGGACAAAATAAGTCTCGGTTTTAAGGCACTCACCAGTCACTGTCACGAGGGGTCACTGAATGGTTTGATGAGTATGAAATGATGTGTGATCTCACCCCAGTTGAACACCTATGGAAGAGTTTGGACCCACGTGTTAGACAGTGCTCTCCACCACCATCATCAAAACACCAAATGAGGAAATATCTTTTGGAAGAGTGGTGTTCATCCCTCCAGTAGATTACAGAGACTACAGTACAACTGATGCTAAAGAGCACTGAAGCTGTTCTAGCAGGATGCAGTGGCCCAACATCTTACCAAGATGGTTTTTCTTTTAATTTGTCTCCCGTCCAGTCTCCCCTCAGTCCACCATGAGAGGATGAACGACTGTGAGCGATCTATAAACCTTTGTTGCAGCCATCCTCTCTCTGCGACATTCCTCCACTGTTTCCTCAAACTCAGCTGCTCTCACTTGCGTTCCTCGACTTCCCATGGCTAGGCCCCTTCTCCTGTCAACACTACATCTTCCCTGTCTCTCTGACTGGGCACACTGGGTGTTAAATCGTCATTGTCAGTCGACTAATAAATGAAGAAAACAGCCTACCGGTTACATAATCAGATGGCAAGGTAAACCTCGGTGGGAAACATAATTCCCCAGTTCATGCAGCTTTTTCAGCATGTCAACAACTGCCCCGTGCTGAGGTTAGATTTGTTCAAGCTAACGTTAGCTCAACATGAGAGTTGAAACTTGGTCGCGATCGGCCAGTGAGCGCAGAACATGCACATTCTCATGCACACCCTGAACAACAGGTACACGGAAAGGGCGGGTAAAAATTTAATGTGTTTTTTTGACACTCCACTGGCCCACCGGTGCAGGACTTGTCCTGATATGCCTGATGGCCGGTCTGACTGTGGCACGCAGAACAGAGTGGGGGGAGGAGTAGCCAAAGAGTGTATTTCCTTGTTTCTTACATTAGGGGTGGACATCCCAACTTTCTGGTAATAAAAAGGATAATCCTGTGAAACCATAGTTTATCAAAGAAAAACTTATGTAAAGGCTAAAAAGTGTATGTGTGAGAGATTTTGTATATGTGGTACTGGCAGGGTCCAGTTGTGCAGTTCTGTATAGTAATTAGTGGTGTTTGCCACATTTGGAGGTGGTGCTGCTGTGTGTGTCTGGACTGCACATGTTGATATAAGCCCTGTTTGTTTTGTATTCTGGTTTTTATGTGTTTCTCTTTGATATGTAATTATCCTTTGCAAAGATATTCACACGGATCATTGAAGTTCCATAACCTTATCACTCTGTAACCTTATCTTCTTGGATGTGGTCTCAAAGTAGGCCTACATGCATGTGGAGGCCAGTCTGCTGTGCAGTGTGTGTGTGAGTGTGTGAGTTGTGGGGTCATTAAAGGCTTTCTGAATGCATTACAACCCCCCCTCCCAAAACAAAAAAGGAAAAAAAGCAGTGGCAGTGATGAGAGGTAGGTAGTACTGGGGGGAGATAAGGTTGTGAGAGCAGGAGGCTAAATTTAAATCGTAATTGGCCGACTTCCACAAGCTTGTGGGCATTTTAATGAGTCATAATAACTTCATTTAAAACCAGCTGAGCAGAAAATAGATTGGAGAGGAGCCTGTGGCTAGTATGGATTTGTGTTGCTTTGTGTGAGTGTGTGCGCGGGCGTGCGTGTATTGAGCTTGACTGTAAAACCTACACACACACACACGCACGCATGCACGCGCGCACACACACACACAAACACATAGTGCAGAAACTAACTGGTGTGACATTTTACTGGTCAGCTCACAGAATAACACTGAACTGGTCCTCATGCAGTGTTTGTTTGTGTGTTGGTAGACCGTAATAGCACAATCAGCACATTTCTAATGTGGTGACCACAACTGTTAGGCACACTAGATCTATAGTTACAACTAATTCTACAGCACTCAATATCCAAATAATATCAAGTGTGGGGATGGAAATAGATCTCCAAGAGGGTAAAAATGTGAAGGAAAACGAAATTAGAAATTCAGACTGTGACCCACCCCCACAGGTTTTATCACTTTGTCCTGTTCTCAGGACTCAGGTGTTGGCACGTACAGGTGTGATTGACGTATTGTACATTTCACATGTTGTTGTACCTGTCAGGGTGAGACCAGTTCCACCTTCATCATTAATTTTAGAACACCGAGTTTGGTGGCCTCACGTAATGTGTAAGAACGTATTTATAAGAAGTGTAAAACATTTACTTTATTTATCATTTATTGATCGTCACTAGGCAAACGAAAGCAACACAGTTTGTTAGTATTGTAAGTCTGAGTGCCACAGACCTTTTTACCCTGTGTGTTAATATCCAAGCATGAAATGCGCTGTCTGTCTGAGGGTGGTGTGTCTTGTAAAGTGTCCGGTCTACTGTGAGCGCAGCTGAAACTCTGTAGCTGTCAGCTGCCTGAACACTTAACGTCGCATCAAATCAGAGCTTCCTCTGATGATCCTGTCTGTGCATTGTTACCGTCATCGACTCACGAGCTCGACAGGGAGTCGCACCTGGAAGTGAAGAGTTATTCCATGAGACAGACAGCGTGTGACCGAGTCCTGCTAGGAAAAAAAAAGTAAAACTACGTTCCTGTTTCAAAAATGCCTCCAATTTTTCCTGCATTTTGCCCAACAGTAAAACATTGTTCTGGTAATGATATATAACAGTGTGTCATACATTCACGCTGGCTATTAGATTTTCACTACTACTTGTCGCAGTATCTGTAATGAGGCCCTGGTATGCACTGACATCGGCAGAAATGGAATTCAGCCAATCAAATTTGACAGCTCCTTCATTGTGTCACGACAGTGTGTGTAATTAGGCAGGTTTTACATGAGTGTAGGCAGTCACACGCTTCTCTGTTCACATGTCCTGTCCAGTTGTTCTTCTGTTAGAGTTTTTGCCTTGCTCATGCCCAGGGCTTTAAATCAAGGCTTGATTTAGTCACTGGTTAAATGAATGACCAGACAAATGCATTTTTCTGTATATCCTAACTGAACCATGTGACAGTCAGATGAATGAGTAATTATCACATGGATTTTTTTTTTTTTTTTTTTTTTGCCCGATCCAGACTGCATATCTCTCAAATCTATTAATTAATAGAATCCAAAACTTCCACTAATTCTTTTGACAGTTTGCTTTAGCTCACTAAAGTGTGTTTGCAAATCTGAATGAAGTGTCATGATGACTTTCTTTTTTTTTTTTTTTGTGCGAGGAATCCCAACACTGCTACAGTCCCAAATGGGAGAACAGAGTGGGGGGATTGTTTGTGACACAAATGGTAATAAAAGTAAATATTCTCTCAGGCACGACCTTTTATTGCATTATGTAAGTTGGCCAATTGCTCTGGGAAACTTTTTAGATCAATTTCGCAGCGCAGATTAGAAAGCTATGAATCCCATTTATGGAAGAGCTCCCTCATGAAATGCTCTTTGAAACTTTTATATTTTCGGATGAAGAGAGAATGAACCCGGCTAAGCAAAGATCTGCCGACGGCACTTTCATGTGGGGGGAAGAAAGAAAGCAAGAGAAAGTGAAAGGAGACAGAGCGAGCGAGGCAGAGGGAGAAGATAAAAGCACTCCCAAAGCCATCTGGAAGTAGCCAGGACACACAAGGATTGCTTTTATGCTACTAATTCCACTGGGAGGTGCGACATAAAAGCAAAGCATGGATATTGTGTTATAACTGTTGAAAACAAGCAAGTGGCCACGGAATACTAATATGGCTGGTCAGAGGGAAAAGCACTTCAATCCAGGAGTAAACAGGCTTTTTGGATGGTCTCTAGAGGATTTTGGGGGGTTAGGGGGTACAGGGTGTATTGATTTGCAACTATTAGTTGACTATCTTGCAGACATTTTCTGAAGAACTCTGCACAGACTTTCAGACTGTACCACACTTCTACGGTGTATTTCATTTGATAATTAGTTATTGGATGTGTTTACATGCAGGAAAATTACTCATCATAGCCCATATTTTGGTTAAGTTAGCTTAGAGGTTAAGGCACACATTGTATAATTACACAAAAGGTCTAAAAAGTATTACTGAAGGCTACAGTGCTTATAAATGTGTTTAAGAATGCTATAGACAAGACAATAAAAGCAAGAAAACAGTAATATAATTGCACTGACAACAGTGTTGGTTCACTTTTGCCTAAGGCGGTCTCTGTGGAGGATGATGCTCCCCGGCTTCTTCTAACTCAGTTATCATGTGCGTATGAACTGACCCAAAACTAGACCCAAAACTAACTGGTTTTAAAGAGACCTGCATGTAAATGTGCACAATGAAAGTCCCAGAAAAAGAGCCTCTGCTTCATTAGATGTCCGCTAAATATGCAAAGGCATCTCTGTGGGTTAAACTGAGACACATTAAGAGTACAAAGGCATAATGAGTGCACTCAGCATGACAGCAGCACACACCACCAATACAGATGTTTCTGTCAAACTGTCACCCACTTTCAGACTTACACAAACCTTTGAAATGCTGCATGAAATCCTATGTAAAGTGGGGATGTTTCCATCAGTTAGGCTGAGGTGAAGAAATCTGCTCCTTGAACATCAAAAAGCACATCCAGCTGAAAAAGAAATGGAAACAGTCGCGCCCTGATATGTTCTGTCACAACTGCTGCTGGTGGCACAGTTTAGCACAGGTCATTAAAGTTTAATTTCCATCAAGGTTAGAGAATTTGGAAGATGATGATAAACTGAGTAAATCTTAACTGGTTATTAAGTAACTGCATATTTAATAGATTTTCTGGAGCTTAAAATTAAAGTGTACCATATTCATCAAGGCATGGCTTTGTTTCTGAAATGTCACAGAACATAAAATTTAGATTTACACATTGCATGAATATAGCTGAGGAGAATAAATCCAAATATCCATAAAGTATATATTTGTATTGACTTGTATTCAGAAATCACAGGCAATTTGTACATGGACTATAGCATAATATATTTAGTATTTCTTACATAAGATTATTCAATACCATTTAATTATCGTGCACACTGGATGGACAAAATTCAAGTGAACATAATATATTTTTTATCATCTCACAATTCAGCTTTTCTAGATACCACAGCGTTCTAAATGAGTGAGATATACACAATAAATAAATTGAAATGAGATGAAATCTATGCCCAGAAAATAATTTTCCTGATAATCCAACAAGGTAACAGCAGGAAAAGAGAGGGGGAAAAAGCCCCACTCAGAGAACAACTAGAGAGGACAGGCGAACCCTTTGAACCGTACAGTCACCATTTGGCCTATTTCTGCCTCAGCTGATTGTGCCCCCCCCCCCACCACCACCTCCACCCACACATATACACACACACACTTCCCTACTTTTGGCTGCCTGCCAAGAGCTGTCATTGCCTCTACAGTATCAGTTCTGCTGTATCTATATCCAGAGCTATGCGGAGACCCGTAGTGACGGGTCTGCAGGAAGAAGACAGCCGGCAAATCCTCAGGATCAAAACTGTTTTAACAGCTCCACTTGACTTTGGTCAAATGAGGAAAATTATTAAGAACATTTTTTTTGGGGCTGGTTTTCAGAGTTAAAATTATCAAAGTTTTTAAAGAAATTTTCAGCTCAATTGACGTTTTAGATTTTAACAGATGAATTTAATGAATTAAGGCTTTTTAAAGGCTTGTTGACACCCTGGTTTACTTTTGAACTATTAAACATTACAATCAACAGAATGTGTGGAAATGTTCCTGCTTAGCTGCTCTTTTTTTAGTACTATATGTATAATGCAGTATGCATGCCGTAAGCAGTGTCTTTTAACTTTATTGTAGCACAGAATAAAAGCAGCCAGAAAGCTGAGCTCAGGCTCTCATAAATGATAACTAATTGGATCTCAATGTCATCTGTGCTGTGGGTCTGCACAGAATCTGAACATGGGGGATTTTCTAAATCTTCTTTTGACTTTACTCACCAAGTAATATCCTCGCTCTGACACCCTATTTGGGGAAAAACAGATGACTTAATGGAAAAGAGCTAGTAACCTCTGTATGGTGTCATTTGGCAGATAACACAGGCTTGATGACTACAAGTTCTGTGGTATTTTGAGGTAAGTTTATTCCCCCAAATAGCTCTTGTTGTGAGATTTCCCTAATTGATCCGATTTGCGCGTTTGAAGTCAGCACTTATTAAGTTTTATGTGGAAGATTTAACAGGGTGGAAGAGAGGATTTTGGAATCAAACAAAATAAACAAGTATGTAAATCAGTGCACCTGAGTGCAGTTAAAAAAAACTGCATGTTTCAAGCATTTCCTGTTGTTAAGCCATTTGGATATCCTATCATCTGCAGTCTCAGCCATGTCTCCAGTTGTTTCTGTTGGCTCAGCTTGGCCTCTTTCCTGAGCTGAACTTATTCACATCAACAATTATTTAGCAATGTTCTAGTTGTCTTTTTGATTGCTGCGTCAATAACTTAATATTCGCACCATGACATGGGAACATGCAGCCATAGTGGAGATAATTGCAAAAACACCAGGTTTTTGGTTGTCTTTTGAAAATATTAAAAAAAAAAAAAAAAAAAAGTGATCACCTCTTTGAACGTTCAGGGTATTTAATGTCTGGTAGCTTTTAGTTTAGAAATCCAAGCATTTATCTGGCAGTTTACACTCCTTTTTTCTTTGTCACAGTTTTACTACCCAAGTGATCACTGTATTCCCTGCTTTCCATTCAGGCCCCGTGACTCCAGCCTTAATAAACTCAGCATCGCCTTTGACAATGTGTGACTTGAAAGCAGGAAATAATGGGCCCTAAACAGTAAATCTTTACAGGTTATTGACCTGGGGAATGGGAGGGAGAATGTGTGCACGGGGGCAGGGGGGGGACACACCAACTTCTGCCATGATTTTTCTGCTCAAGCGGCCATTTTGGTTCCTTGTGAAACAAACAAAAAAAAAAAAACAGAACAGGGCAGGACAGAGAGAAATCATATGACAGAGGGACAGTGAAAACTTTTCTAAACTATTGTAAGGCAATAGAAATGAGTTTCCTCAGCATTTGACCAGAATGCTTATGGATAAATGCATTGTGTGTCCACCACGCAGGTTTTAATGAGCAGGAGCTCGGTGTCTCCACTTACACTGTTAAAAGCCCCAGGAACGGCCTTGGCTTTTGCTTTGGTTTCATTCTCCAACACTCCTTGGCTGCTCATTTTTTGCCTGCTACTGCAGAAGGAGAAAAAAAAGCAGGCCAACAAGTGTTGCTTCTGTGTCTAAATTTTGTGCAGTCGCCTTAAACCTCAGCAAACCCAGCACCCCCCAGGCAGCAAACAACCGCCAGAATGAGTTTTCCTGCCCCGATCAGCAGCCATCTCATCCCTTCCTCTCTTGAACTATAAATGCATTTACAGCACTGTAAAGAGGATGTCTGTTGCTGAATTCCCTGCAGCTGGCTGGGCAACAGTCTGTGGTGGTCACAGGGGTAAGGGTTCAACTGCTGGTCAGAGTCTCAGGTCTGTCTGTCTGTCCCTCTCCCCAGCACAAATAGAATGAAGCTAATATTGTATGCAAATTAGCTTTCTGCCCTATTTGTGGCATGGTCTAGTGGTGATGATGTCAGTCTGTCCAGCACTGTCAGCAGCGCAAGACACCTCAACAACTACTAGCCAAATTACTATGAAATATGAGATGAATATTCATGGTCCACAGAGGATGAATTAAGGCTGTCCTCACCAGACAAAGACAGCATTTGTGTTTTTGAGGAACACTTAAAATGGCCTGTGTTTAAGTGTTGATTTCTTTTGGCCAGACATTTAATGAATATGGAAGACCGCTGTTCGGTCTCATTACCACAGTCTTTTCCCAGCCTTAACCAAGTGGTTTTAGTTGTCTAAACTTAACCGATCCTTAACCGTAGAGGTTCTAGATCAGAAAACGTAATTTACAGTTTTGGAAGGCACTGGCCAACAACCTGTTTTCTTGTCATCTAACAACAAGCAAACCAGATCTCAGGGTGCCACCAGCAGGACTTTAGTCTCTCAGTTTATATACAGAACATGCAACGATCTGTAAATATCGATCATTTCTGAGCATTTCCTAAAAATGTCTTCACTGCTAACGCTCTCTGGACAGGTTGTACATTGCAGTAAAGATCCAGAACTGCTCTGTGGTTGTTTGACAGGTGTTGCCAGCTTCTGTTTGGTGTCAGATTGCTTTGGAAAACTACTGTCGGGTAAAGGAGCTGGTTTGAAGTTTTAGGCAGTCGAAATTCAACAGGAACATTCATTAGCTGTTGAAGAAATAAACAAAGCTCAGAGCTGAGCTTCCTAAGAAGAAATGAAAGAGCAAAGCATAGAAAGGAATTTCAGGATCTGAATGATGTTGCAACAGCTTTTAATAGCACACTTGCAAGATAATACTGTGATCTCATGTTGGCCTGACTTAACAGCATTCGGACTGAATGTACTATCAATGGACAGAGGGTTTGTGTCTATGGCCTCTCGTATTTTTGTCAGTTGTTCTTCTGGTTGCTCTTCTGTGAATGGCTCTAAGCAGATTATACATTAACTTATTGCCCCCCCCGTACTTGCTAGTTGCTCTGTGTTGACCTTGAACATAGTGTCAGGTTGTTAAGTTTAGAGCTTTATGACCTCCAATTTCAATTCTGATATCAGGTATCATTACTGACAGGACTGATAATTACTACTTGAAAACTGATACTCAATAGTGATATCGAAATATGTGTGCCTAACACTGGGGAGAGATCACCCATCACCAAAGGTAGCCCAGTTGCAGGGCTTTCTGTTTACTTATTACAGTCTTGTCACTGTTGGCAATGGCAACAACAGTATTCAGACCTGTTTTTCTGTTTAGGTTGGAGGACGTGTTATAATGTCCACAGTTTCATATCAGACAAATCTTGAAAGTGCGAAGGCGCTACATTGAAACAGTGTTAGCCATTTGGTTCAGGCACTATTTGCTGTTAATGCATTTCACCAGCACGTCATGTCTGGGTAAGTGATATTTGTTCTGCTTAACATTCACTACATGTCACTTCCAGTCAGCTTAAATTGCTTCTGAGAAGTTCAACTTTAATGCAGCAGAGAGTTTCATCCAATAGGGATTTTTTTTGAGCATTGTCAACCGAAAATTCAGTCCTTGTAGGCTACAGGATTAACAGGACTCTAATGCTCATGTATACAGCTCTGTCACAGGCATAAATAAAGCAGCACAGACTGTTTTGGTTTCTAAAAGTGAGCACTGTGTGCATTTTCCCGCTGTCACCTTAGATTATTTCTGAGTAGTGGCATCTTCAAAGCTACAAGAAGTTGCACAATGTATTCCCCAGCAACAGATTTATGTATTTAGATTCAAAATCGAGTTAAGCTGAAGTTTAGCTTAATCTCATCAGGGCCTCTATCAACAGACTTCGGTAGACTCAAACGGCAGTAGGTCATTCATGTCAGCATATATTTCACCAGGAGCCCACCCACCCCTGTCCAACCAGGATCTATTAATACCAGGCCCCGAGGCTTGTGAGAAATAGTCCACTTTGGCATTTCAGAGCGGCCTAACTTACTTCCTGCCTCTTCACGCCAGGAGAGCCCCGGGTAGTTCCTCTATGAGTCCAGCTCTTGTTTCCTTCCTTACACGTTGTCACACACATCCATGAACCGACACTCACAAACAAATACATACATCCACCCAAGCCCCTGAACATATCTTTGCGTCTGTGGCCTGCAGGAGCACACGGATACATGTCAAAGCCTCATTTTCTTCTCTCTTTTTGAAAACAGAGGGGGGTTGAAAGCAAAGCTGAAAACACATGGCACCTTTCACCTTTAGGGCTAGCCAGGGAGGAGGGGAGGCCTGGTTTTGGAGAGGGTGGGGGTGTTTTTAAACATTTGGTCAGTGTCTGGCAGCAGCAGGGTAATTGCTGTTACTGGACAGCAAGGCAGAGCATGTATGAGTGTTAGTGTGTGTTCTTGCACCTGGGAAAAATTCAGGTTTTTACAACGTAGATCTTATTTTCTTTCATTATCATCCTTAGCAGTTCTGATTGCATTTTGTTCACCTTCTTGATTTTACACACACAGGGATTCGGTTTTATGTCAGAGACATCACAAGCTAATGCCATCAGACAACAATAAACTTGTTTTAAAACTGGCTTATGTGACACCTTTTGCCCCAAGTTGTAAAGATGTCTAATGTTATCTTTATGCCCTGGCTTCCCTCTAGTGAGTCAAATGTTTTCTGAAGGAAAAGATGGTCAAAACCTTAAAAATAAGGTTTGTTTAAAAAAATACTTTTAAAGTGATAACATATATCATGTTATTGATTTAAAAAATGATAGTAATCTTGATTTTGACATAAAACTCACCCACAAAAGACATGTGACCAATGTCAAATTAACATTGTACTCATCTCAAAAATTAGAAATTGGAGTGGTTTTGAAAGCTAAAGAAATTGTTTTAAATGATGCATGTCTATTTGTGTCCATTCGTGTCAGTGCACACTTAAAACCAGGTTTCTCTGACGTCAAGACAGTCTGAAAGTAAGGAGGATGAGAGAGAAAGAGGTAGAGGAGAGGAAGCGACGGCACGAAAGGAGGGAGGAGGAGGAGGAGGAATGGATGTGTGGACTGAGATGCCCTCGATCTCCCAGGGGGCAAAAGCTCTGGAAATGGCTTCGTCGTTCAGAGAAAGTAAGGCAAAGGAGAGGGAGAAATAAACAGTACAAGAGAGCAGGGAACAGTGAGGGCAGGAAACTGTCTGTGACCTACTGGACAAACAAATTGGTTTGCAGGCAAAATGGATTAAGAGGTTGAGCTGGGCAAAAAAACAAGGGTGACTGATGTTGCAATGTGAGCTCATCCATTTTGAAGGGGGGGGGGCGCTGAATTTAGAGGCTTCATGTGGAAGTGTCTTGTGTATTTTCCCTGTCCGTGTGTGTGTGTATGTGTGTGCATGCGAACGCTCAGCAAGTCAATATTTGTCTGCTTTGCCACGTCCCTAGACATCCCATTCGGCGCAACAGACCGTAAAGCTGTCAAATGCGACCTGAATATTCTCTGTCTTCATCTGTTTCCTCCTTTTTCTCTCCCTCCCTCTTCCTCGTGCTCTCTCACTTCCCTTTGATTTCTTTTTCCTCTCCGTCGATAACAATATCATCGGGAGCAAACATGTTCCTGTGCTTTTGATGGCTTGTCTATCCCCCCCCCCCCCCTCACAGAAAGGCAAGATTATCTCTTCTTATTTATAGCGCTTTGTTTGATCACATCATAAAGTAATTTCTGCCGGTCTGAGTCTGTGTGTGTCTGATACTTGTGAGAACCAGGGCATGTTTTATGTTTACTGCAGTATCATCCACATAGTACATTATGTATGTTCAATGTGCAGCTACTTTGTGTTTGCCCAGCACACTGTGTTACGTTTTATAAAGCCAGAGAGTTAGATTGTAATTGTCCTGTGAGGTTCTTTCACTGCCAATTAGCTACTGTCGCATATTGTCCCGGTCATTTGTATAAACATCTCTGAAGCTTGGATCGAACAGGGCTAACTCTGCAGTGTTACTTGCATGGGGGCCATCTGGAAGAAATTGGGAAAACATTTACAAAAGTTTAAGTTTAAGTCATCCACCTAATACAGTCCCAAATACACACTGTACAAAACCATTTCATGTCCGATCATGTTATTTGTCCCACTAGCAAGAGTTTCTTACTACTACCACTAAGTTTTCTATCATGACTGTTGCACTTTCGAGGCCAAATTTGTTTTGTACCCTCTGTAATTTATTGCTGTGACCTGTATGATTGTACCACAAAACTTCAGATTAGTACTACTTTTTTGTTATGTATATGCATGTACAGACATGTAGACATTGAATGAATTAACCATAACCCTGCACTCATGTTTAAACCCCTTCTTAAGCACAGAGTTGAGACACGTTTGAAGTCAGCTGTCTGACATCTACTGTATGTTGTTTTCTAAAATCATTAGATAAACACTTTTCTAGTGTTATCTTTATGATATCACTTCCGTGCCAGAATACATCACAAGAATTCTGCCCTCATTGTTTTTGATGTTGAACTCAGCCGCCTCCTGCATGTTGCCATCTGTCACACGCTTCCTTGTACACATTAAGATTTATGTCAGATGAAAATGCATTTGTTGAACTCTACTCCTGCCCATGAAAAGACTGATTGAAATAATTTAAAGTGAGTTTACTCCCATTACATCCCAGTGTGGAAAACCGACTCGATTGTATGTGTGTCGCAAGACCTGGTTAACAATGTGCCCGTAGTTGTAGTATCTTATTGCAAACTCATTCTGTGTGTGTGTGTGTGTGTGTGTGTGTGTGCGTGCGTGTGCGTGCGTGTGCGTGCGTGTGCGTGCATGCGTACATGTGTGTCTGGGTATGTTTTATTATTTTGAGAGGCAGCCTGTCGTGGGCCCAGTCTTTTCTGAGCCTTGATAAAAACGTGCTGGGAGCATGGCGGTACACACCTACTTCACTACAGGGTACGGGCAGTACCGTGGTCTGTCCTCTCCAATTGGCAGCCTCTGTGCTGCTGTACCACTGATAAGAGGTTGGTGTAAATAAAACTGTACAGCACAGCTCGTTATAACGCTGAAGGTAGAGAGAGGCAGGGACAGGGAGGGAGGGAGGGGGGAATAAGAGAGAGAGAGAGAGAGAGAGAGAGAGCGTGTGGTGTCTGTACTCATTGTTCTGACAGCATACTGCGTCTCTGTGTGTTCCTGTGAATGTGTGTGTGTACTTGTTTTGCTATTTGCATATGAACCACATCAAGTTCTAGATACTTGGAATACGGATCTTTTTTTACTACTTAATGTCACTTTGCTTCACTCTTAGTTTATGATAAATATTAAAGTTCTGAATGTGGTAGAGACCACGGAAGTTGTGTTTTAGGGTGGAAGTGGAATGGAAGTCCTCACACGTTTGGTAAAACCTGTATGTGCGTGAGTGTGTGCGAGGGAGCAGGAGGGATGTGTGTGTGTATGTGTGTGTGTGTGTGTGTGTGTCTGTGTGTTTATGGATTTTTGCTGTTTTTTGGTACTGAGAGTACTGTCTTACGTAAGCCATTTATGTAGGCTCAGTGAACAGCCAGGCTATGTTTTTGTTGGTGACTGCGCTTGTCTGCCTCCCTCCCTCTGTCGCACACACACACACACATACGCACACACACACATGCACATTTTCTCTCCCTAATCTGTCTGTCTACTTCTCTCACTCTCTCTCTCTCTCTTCCTCTCTCTTTCCTGCCCTGTTTACACTGTTAAAAACCACTGAGTGTGATATTGGTCGGCCATCGACGGATACACTGTAATTAGCCTTTTTAATTTCCCATTTAGCCTCCTGGACTCCTGAGAACAGATCATTCAGCCAATGCAGAAATATATTCACATACAGTAAACAGTGTCCTGCCCTGCAAGAACCAGTGCTGCACGGGGATTAAAGTGGGGGGGAAAAAAAAAACCTGAACTCAAGCTTTGTCATGTCAAGTTAACCTTCACATGTTCATTTTTGTGCAAAAATCACCCAGCCAATTAGAATTTCAGGCTTCAGCAAGTTCTCAGTACTCTTTTAATGTTTGCCCAACTCCTGTTGTTGTAAATTACATAAAGTTTTCAGGTCAGTGTGGCCTGTGCATTTCAGAGGAAATGTGTGATGGAGAAAGCTTTACTAGTGACGGGTTTTTACACCATATGGAATCCTCTGCTTCATACTAGCAGCATAAAAGAATATAGTCCTAGATTAAACTTTGGTCACATCAAACTGAAAAATAAATTGCACTGATTCTTTGTTGCATGCTCCTGGGTGGATACTTTGTCCAAATTTTCATTGCAGATAGTCCGCACCCCCACATCTCCTTGCTAGTCTTTGTTTCAAACTAACATTTGGCAGATGGAGTGTCATACATTTTATGATAGGAAAATACAGGTAAATTCCACAGACTGACTCGATTGCAGTCATAAATACAGCTGTAATTTTATCCTTACGCACCAGAGCTGTTTGCTTATCATGCTATGTTTACGTGTAATGAATTGTACAGACTTGAATGTGGCATTTTTTGCATTACAGCAGGCTTATTCTCTTGGAACAGTCGAGCTCTATTGTTGAACCTTTCCTCAATGTGGAAGCTCTTAGACAGGGTTTTCTTTTTTTGTGTAATGGATGCTAAATAGTGTCATGCCATCTCATGCAAGCACGCATGTGAGACCATTTGACAACTAATGTTGATGACTCTATGGCAGGAAACAGAAGGTCTTTGCATGACTTTGCTGATTTCCTGAAAAAGTGCGTGTTCAATTCTATTTCTGTATTTTTAACGTTGCATTTTCTCTTACTGTCAGTAACATGGGTTTGCTGGCAAAGCAAGGTCATCATCTAATTAATGTGTTGCAATGGAAAGAGCGATGTCTTGGTCTGATTACAAAATGATTAGTGGTTGTTAAAGAAGAAACACAGGTTTTAGTTTATCTTCCTTGCAGTATGAAATGTTTAGCTCTCGTATCAACATGGTGGCCTACTTCTTGTGTGTCGCTATGAGCAAAGGCAGGCTCTCTAACTCTTATGTTTAATTCTGCGATTGTCTTTGATGAAAGATTCTGTTTAGACTGCGATCCCCAAAGGGGGAGGGGGCAATCTGTTGCAAACTTAGCATATATACTCAACCTGTGAAAGAAAGTAGGTTGGCACAACAAGTGTCAAGTCTGAGAGTGGGCATACAGTCACAAAAAAAATATTTAGTCTTCCACAGTGGGTGCAGAAAAGCAGGACTATCACCCCTAACAAACAAGGCCTTTCTCTGCCTCTGACATATTCTTTTCAATGAGAAGAGCTTCTGAATGGCAGCATTATGAGATCACATCGCTGAGCTGGATGATGTGAGTATGGTGATGGCGTGCGTGTTGTTGCGCCCAAATACACTTATCACACCCACAAACCCCCAAATGGGCACTGAGGTTACTTTTTCCTGGTCTTCGTCTCTGGATCATAAAGTAATGATGGTTTGCATTTGCAACTCAGATTCCATGCAGTCATGGAATGAGTGTAATAGCAAATAGGACAATGCACCATTGCACACCACATTATTTAGGGAAATGGGAGAATGAGCACTTAGTATGTCAGGGGAAATTACAGGCAAGGGAATGCACCATCACTTCCCTGTGAGGCCTGCACAGTGGGCTAATCCACAATCCTCATCACGTCTATGGTGAAATGTTGCCACTGTTGGGGGAAGCCCACAGCAGTTAACTTTAAGTGAAACACTCTTGAATGCCAAGGAAGTGGTTAGAGTACCTAGAGTCAACTAGACCCAACAGTAATCACAAGTTTTATTTTTAGAGCACTTGTTGAAACAAAAATGTGAATGATAGGATTGTGACATTGTTCTAGCATGAGGTGGGGACTCGTGATTCGAACACAAGCCTGACTCAAGTCATTATTTTCCTAACTGTGACTTTAAACTTTGATAACTTGAAAAGTCTCTGACACAAAGAAATGATTTTGTAAATCCTTTGTTAATTCAATCAAAAAGTTTGAGATATGTTTCAGATATCAGATTTTAAATAAGCCCCCTTAACTGTGTATTTGTTTTGACGTGACTTCGGTTTCCACATATACATTTGAGAAATGACACTGAGCTTACTTATTAGAAGAACAATACAGCAAACCCTTAAAAAAAAAAGTTAATTTAAAATTATATAATTTGGCTTTTCAGGAAACCAAAGAACCGTTCAGCCAGCACACTACACTTAGTGTTTACACTTAGAGTTTAAACTAGGATAAACAAAAACAATACCCAGTCTAGCTTCAAAAAATCAGCACAGCACACTGAGAGGGTAGTGCTTTTAAAAAGTTAACAATGTGGCACCATATGAAGGAAAGTTTTCTTTATCAGGGGGATGCAGGGCCTATAAAGACAGATCAAGTTTACAGTACGGGACCGTTATATTGCTCTTTGCTGCCGGGCGTTGCAGGAAGTTTACTTGATTGGCAGGGAGCCCTCTCTGGCTTGTTCTCTTTTACAGCCCTTTATGAAATAACTGAGCCACAGTGCACTGCAACAACAGTTGTGCAATATCTCAGAGAGGGAAGCGAAAAGGGAAGCGGCTTTGCTGGCATGTGGCACCTGATCACCACCCCATCCCTATCTCCCAACATGCACACACACACACAAACACACACACACACTCAACCAGGTTGTGCAACTTTTATTATGTCAGCTAAGGGCTGAATATGTGGCAACGTGACACAGGACTCCCCACAAAAAAGGGCAAGTCTACCATCTTGAGAGTCCTTTTTGTTTCTCCTTTTTTTTTTTTTTTTTTTTTTTTTTGTATTTTGTGACGAAAAAAATGTATTAACTGTATGTTAGCTTTTGTGTTTTCTTTAATTCCAGTGTTTCCTGGTGTGTAAATTCTAAAATCTTGCACAATAAATCAAATATCAGGTCCATTTCAGTGTTGGAATAATGTGCCTTTAGATTATTTGAATGGGCCCCTGGCTAGAGTTTAGTCTTTTGTTCAAGGAAAACTATTGTTTAGTACACTCGTGACAAGAGGTATCAGCTGATGTCAAGTGTGTGTCTCCTCTGTCCCGGGTACCCCATCTTTCCTAACTAACAAGTTCACCCTCTTGCAATCAAAGGGGCCTCAAGATTTATCGCTTTAATTTGGCAGTGAAAATGTCTGATGGCGGCTGTTACCAAGCGGAGGGCCCCCTGTTAGCACTTAGCTGGCTAACTAGAGTGACGGGCATCTGGCTGGGTGGCTGCCTGGCTGTGTGTACCCTGGATTCCTGTGCTCCCACTTTTCCTCCCCCTTTGCCCCACAGTGACCTCACACAACTTCATTCTCCTTGAAGCAAGGCACCATGCAGGCATTTCCTGACAATTTATGTCCTTGTGCCACAAGCAGGGGCATGCCCTGCACTAAAATCCTATCCCTGGCCCATTTAGCACACGCCTCTTGGCCTCCCAGAAGACTGTTATAGTGTTGCACCACTGTCTGTGAGGTGGAGTCATTACTCGCCAGTGTAAAGCTGATTTATTACAAATCACCTATATTTTACAGTACTGCAAGCCAAAGACATGAATGTGTTTTTTACTTTACAGGCAGTCATTGTGTTCATAATTTTTTTTTATTAACCAGAATAGATTTGCTTCGTATGAATGTTGTTTTCTAGGAACACAGTTACACATATTCACACCTGCGAGCTGCACAGTACACTCACAGTTTGATTTGCTGGCTGCTGGGCCAACTGGGTTAAGTGCCATGCTCAGGGGCACCTCAGTAGTGCCAGTGAAAGAAGGAAAATTGTAAACTGAAACTCAATTCACTGCAATGGATTAGTTATTTTCAAGCAAGTTTCAATTAATCTGAAACACTACAACATGTTTTGGGAAATGGTCAGCAGTAATGTGAAGTATGCACGCGTGCATGTGGTAGATCGGCTACAAACACAACATGGCCCTTTTAAGAATAGTTTGTCGGAAGTAAAAACATTGTGTATTTGTACTTTCAGCAGTGATAGTCTGTGGGTGGCACATGATGGAGTCACAATTGCACTTGTGTGGTCATAAAACTGTCCCAGTTGGTCACTGCAGGGGCAATCGATGAGCTGGGATCAATGGATGGAAGGAGTCCAGTGCAGGTTAGCAGGACAACTGTAGCACGTAAAAATAATAATTATAGTTGAGCCAGCAATGATGAATCAGGGAGTTAAAGAAGCAACAGAGGGACTATGTGATTAATGCAAATGAGGGACATCAGTGGGTGTGTTGGGGGATTCTGTCTACATCTCCACTACATGTCTTGTTCTCCAAAGGTTAAGTGGCTGCTTTTGCCAGCTAATTCGGCCATATGCTCATCTGTGCATTTGACACCAGCGTGCCATACGCTCACACTGCAAATTATGCCTCTTGAATATGCAGCCAATTAAAAAGGACATTGCTCACCAGCTCAGTCTATTTAGTCTGAAGTTGTTACATGGAAATAAATCTTTTGATATCGCGGATGAATCTAGGATGTTCTCGCTTTAAAGGTTGCATTACAGTCGCTTATGATCTTGTCACGCTCACTTGTGCAGCGTACCATCTTTTGCATAACTTGTTGCATAAGCGCTCTACTGGCAGGCACACTCTGTCATGTACGGTCCATGTCATTTCTGCTTTTGGTAGAGCTTATTACAGTACAGGCCGTTCCCTAATGTCAGTGCGGTTGCAAAACCACACAAGCCATCTCTCCCTGCCTTTTTTTCTGTCATCTAAGAATTGGCTTCCTGTTTTCATTGTGTTCTGTTTCTCTCTCTGGAGGTGTCGTAACCCAGGAGGCCGTGCCAAGAACAAACCAAGGTCTGGTCGGGAGAGATCACTCTGTGCTTGCACTGGAAACAGACACACACACACACGCCGGCACGCATGCACACCCATTTTGCACACACACAATATCCAGATGTTAAATGTGTGTGTGTTTTGTGTGTGTGCTTGCATCTATTTGATGTGTGATGTGTATGGCATGTACAGTGCTTTTTGCCAAGCCATAAAAAGTCATTTGTGTGAGCCTGATCTGATGTGCCCTCCAACGGCACAGAGTGTGTGTGCATGCCAGGCTCCTGTCTCTCCTTTTATTGTTGTACAAGGTTGTACACATTCATAAAGTATAGGTGAACATGGCAAAGCACACCAATGCCTAAGGGCTATATACTTAATTCACTTGCATAAACAGAAGCAATGTGTGGTGGAGCAAAATTAGTCAAAAGTAGGAATGTATATCTTGTATATTAAGCTGATACAACATGTGTACACATTAAATATATTTATTTGGGTCTGCAGTGTCAATGTACCTAAAGAGGGCTCACTTTTAAATATCCATTGATTTGGAAGTTAGAGAAATTAGACTTGCAGAATAATAGAGCTAAGAGAATAATATGCTTGTGGACTAAGCCCCTCTTAGAGTATGTCACATGAACTGTCACAAATAATGGACTCTATAATTATTACTGTTGGAATTTTTGGGGGGCAAATTAGCCTACATCAAGCATGTATGGGCACGGAGATGACACCTTCTGCCACCATTTGCATATTCATTAAATTTGGAGCTGAATCAGACCAGTCTGAAAAAAAAAACAAAGAAAGAGGATCAAATGATGAAAACCCAATTTGATTCTGATTCTGTAAATCAGATACTAATATATCGGTCAATATTCAGGGTTAGACTTTTTGTTTATTTTGTTGTTTTTGCATAAACAAACTTTGGTGATTTTGATTTCTTAAATGTGTGGGGTTTTTTTGTGTGTGTTTTTAAGTGTGACATTTTATAGTTGAAAACTAAACTTGTCAGTGTTCTCTCATAGATATTTCTTGTTATTTATCAGTAGATACACATGCCAGATTCGATATATCTACAACAGGACAATTTTTGATTGATTGATTTTTGATTTTGTTGTGGCTACGCAAAGGTTCCCCTCAGCTTTAAGATACTCTTTTCTTCTCTCCATTTCATACTGCTTTTCCGTATAAGGTACATGTGTACAAGTGTGTAATAAGCATCCACTCTCTTGTCTCTTGTTTTCCAGCTGGTGAGAAGGCCATAGTTTGTGACCAGTGTGGCGCCCAGTTCCAGACAGAGGAATCCCTGGAGGCTCACCGACAGATCCACACCGGTACGAGCACACACACACACACACACAGTCAGACATATCATCATGACACTGTGGACATAAACAAAAAGATTATGAGCTCCTCTGCTGCATCAACATGTTTGTATTGGTTGAATTTGTACAGAAAGTTCCACCAGAGTTTTTTCTCCATATACGATTTGTTGAATAGTCTGTAGATGCTGCATTTAAAATAATGAAAATATTTTGACGACACAAATTCTTTTAAAATAGCAGCAGAAAAGTCAAAGTTGCCAGATGTCTTGTAAAAACTTATAAGTACACACTTTAATCAGTTGAAATTCAAACTGTGAAAAACTGAGATCGCATTGAATCATCAGGTCCCTCCTGAATCACACTTGCAATCTGTTTGTATATTTTCACAAATCAGCATGCATGTTGTGGTGTGGTGTGTGTTGTGGTGGTGTGCTCGTTCAGCCTTCTCATTCAGCCCTCTCTGGCTAACTGGAGCCATGGATTGACACATAGATAGAAAACATCATCTTGGATTAGTCCCACTCGCCCTAAATCAAGGCAGACCCAACAGTAATCAACAAACCGGGAAAACTTGGCAGGCCGATGTTGTTTATCAGTGCTCAGCTATGAAGATGGGAAGACGAGGATGATCTAGGTGCCAAGATGTAAATAGGAAGAAGTAAATCCCCCTTCAACAGATGTGTGATGGCTCAAAACAGTTTCACTGCTGGTGATGAACTCTTTAATTTGGGGGAAAGAATGTCTCAAACTTCCCCCACTTCATTATGGAGGTGGCGTGCGTGGGGCAAGGGTACGTGCTGGAGGACACACTTTGCATCATGTTTATGTGCATATGTGTTTGTCAGCCCTTAGTTTTATAATAATGCAGTCATTAGCTTGGGATATTTTTTGCATAAAGTTGATATTTTGCACTGTCCAGAATAAGAAAGGTTCATCCTCTGAGGTGCATGACTGTGCCAGATAAACAACATGGCAAACAGCCCAGCCCAGATTTTGCGTGCTCTTGTACACAAGTATTAACTTTGGCCTAATAGCGGTGTCACATGGAATACCGGGGGGATCACCGTCCTCTAGCCCTGCCCCAGCATGACAGACAAAATCAGATGAGAGAAAAGAGTGCAGCTACTGCACATTCAGACCAGAAACCGATTCCCAAAATAGCCACACATCATTATCATCATCTTGTGTTTTGTCCTTCATTCGAAACTGTGACCCTCAGGCTCCCAATATCAGCTCCCATTGGTTGGCTCCACTTTTTCTTTGCGGCTACTCATACCCCCCACATTCCTCCAAAATATTTGAGAAGGGAAGGTTGGGTGGTGTAGTCAGGATTTTGAGGGGCAATGGTGAGGGGGGGGGGTTACTCCTGAGGGGCATGCCCTCAGCCAATCAGCTTGCCAGAGGTAAAGAAGGGTTAAATGAGGCTAATGATCCAACAGCCATAACAGCGGAAAGGAGCACTCTAAATATAGGCATTCTAGTCTGGAACGAATAGAAAGGGTTGGGGAGGGTGGCAGCTGCAGCCAGGGCCAGACGTGTCTTCCTGCCAGACAACTGGAGCAGCAGCAGCAGTAATAGTATAGTAATCATCCATGTGTTCAGCCCCTGTGAGGGATCAGAGTTTGAAAAATGGGCTCTGATAAAATATGACAAGGCAGTTTCACTGCACGGTCTGATTCTCACTTTCAGTTTCTCTTTGCTTATAATCTTTATGCTGCTGCACACCTACATTATGAAAGTCCTGGCTCTGGATTTGAACACTTGACATTTGACATCCTTGTTCTGAAGGCCTGCACCTTAATGTTAAAAGATTATAATTGCTGTCATTGCTGTAACTCAGAATCAATACACATTGTCTGTTTATTAGCTTACCAATATTTAAGTGTTTTTTTTTGTTTGTTTTTTTCATCAGTTACTAATCAACACAAGAGTCTTTTACAGTCATTTGAATTACAGTTGTCCACACTGCCTTATGCATGTGAAGAAAGTAGAGGTTCTCTTTGTGCTGCAGATCCGCTCATTTGCTGCAGACAATGTATTTGTTATTGCCTTATCTGAGTGTGTTTGTGTGTGTGTGCTGTTACATATGGTGACATTCAAAGGTTAAGTATTATTCATGCACTGAGCTCCACAGTGAGTTGAAGGTTGATAGCATTTAGCCAGTTGGTCTGTTTCCAACAGGGAAAGACTGATGACATGAGAGTTAGAGAGGTAAACAAACAACTCCCTTCCTGTGCCTCTCACTCTAACTTTGTGGAGACTTATGATGAGCTTGTCTGGTTTTGTCTGCTCTATTGTCCAGTGGGAGCTACTTGTACAACCACACATGTAGGTCTTCTCCAGTCAGGTCAATGGACAAATCAGGAACTTTTTTTTTTCTTTTTCTTTTTTTAAGTCATAAACACACCACAGTGCAGCTGTACATCATGCTCCCATGTACTGTGGGACTGGATTCTGTATTCATTCATTTAATTTACCACTTGACAGGCCAGTCTTTCAGGCTGTGGCCTGCTAGGACACTGATTTTGAATACCAAACTTTGGAAGTTGGAGCTGTGTTTACATCTTAGCCTCTTTTACTTTTTGAAGCTCTTAGGGTCTGAGAATAGCTTAAAAGAAAGACAGTCCCAATTTTGTATCATTGGGTGTGATGAATATGGCATCCTCATGGACCTGCCAGCAGGGCCTTAGATTTTTTATTCTATGTTTTGGATATGGTCTTCTTTATGTATCTTGAAAATGTAAATAATGATATCTCAGCAGAATATACAGGGCCAGACAAAACAAAAGAAACTACATCAGATCACAACAGCAGCTTCACTGGACAGTACTGTGTTAAATCAGTTTGAGCTCGAAAGCTTAACAAACATGGATTTATTTATACAGAAATGTCTGTGTGTACAGTACCCAAGACGCAAAACATCAGAGAGGGCGTGTGGTGGGAGCAGGGGGTTACTGTTGGCCATCAAAGCCAGATTTGATCTCTGCCTGCCTCTTGGCAGCGCTTCAGCCCTTGGCTAATGTTCTCTGATGACAATATTTGGCCTCTGAAACTGTGGCTGTTTCTTGCTGCTTTGAATGGGAAGTATTGTGGCATCTCTCCTCTGTCGGCCTGATCAGCTGCAGTCTGACTAAACCTCTGTCTCTTTCTCACTTTGCCTGTCTTCTCCTGCTTTTAACAGAACTGCCCGTGTTTGGTAGATCACACACCTCTCTCTGTCGCTGAACAGCTAGCGTATGTGGGACGTATAGCGGGTGGTTATCCAAAACCATTGAATAGTTTGGGGGCCGTTGAGGCATTCCTTAAGTTGTCGTCATTCCTAACGGACAAGCTCTATTGCATGGGGGCAGGGGTGACTGGTCAGGATGCCAGGGCAACTAGCAGCAAAACATCATGTGGCTGTTTTTACCCAGTGAACTCGTGCAAATACACACGCACAAACACTCACTGCAAACTATCCCCTACTTTGGCAGTGTTGTGCAACACATACACACTCAAATGAATCCAGGAATGCCTGTGTTCAGGAGCCGAAGTCACTTGTGAGTTGCATTACATCTACTCACGGCTAATTTTTGTCACATATTTTCCAAAATTGGATGGCATCGCATCAGAGACTCTGTCTCTCTAAACTGGGACTCGCCTCAGGGCTTTTGTAAGCAAGAACACAGTCTGTCTGGCTTTCATGGAGCTCTCATCCTTAAAGAAAAACACTGCTGTCATTTAGAGTTGTAGCCCATTTACTACTGTCTCTGTCTCGTGTCCTCCAATTGTTATGCAATGTGTGCACTGAGACTTCGACTCATTTTTAAAGACCTAGCTTGGCGCTGATAGCAGCCTTCGCAGGCAAACACAACATGTAAGGCTGTACTTATAGGAAGGATTTCCTGGTGGAGACTTCCATTTCATCATGTGCCTGTCAGATGATTGACAGGAAGCAGAGCGTAATGTAATGTGCATACTGATATGAAACCACTCCAGACTGCATTTTTATTTTGAAATAGTGCCTAGGCAAGTGTGAATAGCTGTCAGTGGCTTCCTCTGAATGGAGAAGCAAAGTTAAAAAAGAATGAAACCCTAATACTTGCACTTATTACTAAATAATAGTAGACCAGATTCAGAACTGACATACTACATGTCACTGCTCTGTGTGGTCATTTGTATTCAGAATTTCTGGAATTTATAAAAAAAAATTTGCGGGAAGAACGTTAAAAATACAAATGTCTCTTCTAACATAGACAAATAAACCAGACAAGAAGATTGCCTATCATGGAATGAGTTTCTAATTTCTTCCTATCATACATTTTTTTGAACGTTTGAGTGTGTCCAGCAGCACACGACAGTCCTGGACAAGGACTAATATAATCAAAGGCAGGGGCAAGCGAGACCTTTTGCGGAAATATCAAAAAAGAAAAAAAACTTAATTAAATTTTAATGTGATTTCACATGATGTAATGCCAGTCTGCAGCCAAATGTCCTCAAATGCCAAAGCACGCCAATGTGCTCAGACTTTTTTTTTTTTTAATCTGAGCAGCATTGTTCCTTTCAAAGAGATTTTTTGTTCAAAATGACATGCTTTACGTGATGTACTGGCCGTCGTGCCTTTCCTCTGGGAGCCCGTACAGGCAAAAAAGGTCAGTTTTTTTCAATGTCAACATAAGCGTCAAATTTAGCTGTTGTATTTCTAACACTGGCTTTCAATTAATGGGCCAGAAAAAAAGGATTTTACCTATTAATGAGGCTTGGATTTTTTTTTTTTTTTCTAAACCAAGGACAATAAAGTGCTTCAACACATAATGTGAGCTCAGCTATTGCAAGGCACAGTAAAATTTAAGGAGATAGTTACTTTTTAATACGGACAGTCATTATTACATTCTGTTTTACAAATCTTTGGAGGTTTGGTTTGCGTAGGAAAGTTGCTCAAACAGTACCAACAGTCCTCAGAAGTCAGAAGTTCCTGGCAGAAAAGCTGTAATTGTCCATTACTGCTGTTCACTGTCATTTCCTCTTTGTGATATCAGCTGTAAGCTGTTTCCAGATCTGTTTTAATGTGGATTTTGTCCCACACCATAATATCATATTGTGAAAGTGTTGTGCTCATTTACGCACAGCAACCATCAACGTGTCATTTTCAGTTTGCATTTCCAGTAAAGCCTTTCCCCCCGTCAGGCTGTACAAGACTGTTCTGATCTCTGAGCTGCTGTTTTTCTCTCATTCTGTCTTTATCTCTGTACTCCTGCCAGCTATCGTCATCTCTTTTTTTTCATTAGATTGTTTCGGTCCCCGCCATAATTTATAGCTCTTGTATTTTATTGGTGAAACCCACCACACTCACATTCCACTTGATTAAACTGGAGCTTGGTGCAGAAAAGCAAAAGGTCAGAATATGTGCACAGAGAAAGTGGCTCACAAACAAAAAAAGTTAAAGTAGTTTTTTTTAGTCTGTCTCTCTGCTGATTTCAAAAATGCAGATTTCATTACTAGGGCTTCATGCATTTTACAGGCTCTGCAGGCTCTATATTTGCCAATGTGAATTGTATATCCGTAAGCGCACACTTTGTAACTTGCATTGAAATCTGCACATTAATCCGTCAAACCAAGGACACAGACCGTATGAGCAGTTGCCTGTTATTCAACATGAGTTGTGAGTAGCACTTGAAAAGATAGGAGACTGCATCCCCCAATGCGACCTGTGTAGAAATTAGTTCGGAGTCCACAGGCTTTGGAAGAATTTGTTGTCCAACTGTTGGTGTTCCTGTTTATACATGAATCATCTCCATGTGCACACACACACAGCGGTGCCAGAGAAAATCCACATATAATAGGAGGGGGAGGCTGCTCTCTTACTCTTCTATTTTTCTTTCTTTCTCTCTTTATCTCCCTCCGTCCTTTTTTAAAGTCTTGTAATACAGGGAAAATATGCAAACCATGGAGTGGCAGTAGTGGGTTTAGCCAGTGGGAACACAGCGTGATTCCAGCAGGCCGCGGCCACAGAGTAAACACTTTCTTTTCTCAAGCCAGAAATAGTTTGGCTGGAGAGAGAGCGGTGGAAAAGGAGGGAGGAAGGAAAGGAGGAGAGACAGAGGAGGAGAAGGAGCAGAGGGGGAAAAGGGAGTACAACAAGTTATGATGGCCAGAAAAAAAAGAAGCTCTTTTTAGTCACATTATTTCTTTTCTTTCGCGTCTTTTTCTCGTCGTAAAGCGTTCACTCTGCTCGCCTAGCTATCCGTTACCTCCAGTACCAACACACATACAAACACACACACACACACACACACACACACACACACACACACAGTCCACTCATGTCACTCAAGCAAATTAGGCCAATGGCAGCGCTACACAGGGGTCACGTCAAAAGTGCCGATTGTCTCAATCACATTAGTCCAGCACTGGCATCTGTTTAGCATTTAGTTAATTGTGATGTTATTAACTTGTCAGTGAGCATTAGGGTGGCGATAAGCAAAGCAAATATTCTTCCACCCCGGGCAGGCAGTGCTACACATGTGTTGCTGATACACACACATTGAGGCACCACACATATATGAATGTACAAGCATACAGCCCCCCTGGACCATGAAAGTGTGAATGCAGTTCCACTCAACCTACTGATCACTCTTAACTCTTATTAGCCGTTAGAATGAAATCATCAGCATAAAGATAAAATAAACACGTTTATGAGGCATTTTATCTCAACGCAGCTACAGGGCAGATGTGCATTAGCATTATGATTTCTGATCACAAAATGTTAGCGTGGTGAGCTTCCTGTCGGTGTCATCTGGTGAGTCAAAATGTTGATTCACACCACCCAAGTGCTCGTCGTTTCGGCATCCCACTCATAAATGAGCAAGCTGTCCGCGGACGAAGGAAGATTATCCGTCTGTCTGTCTGTCTGCCTGTCTGTCTGTCTGTCTCTCTGTCTGTCTGTCTGTCTGTGCCCAGCTGGCCAGGGAGCTCACATAGGGTATTTTGGGTCACTGTGTGGTATCAGGTGCCATGTTCACCATGCCAGGCCAACACTGAGACGTACAGACACATACAGAGACAAAAGTATTTGCCTGTTTGCATCAAACAGGCAAAACATTACACAGTACATGTTTATGGCTTCTTGTTTAAAGCTACAAAGACTGCACTCACTTTTTTTGTCGGGTTTACTCATTGCCTTCTTTATTTTGTCAAAAAATTGTTTTGTCTATTAGGTGTCAAAAGATGGCTAAAAATTCCTTGTTTTGCTTTTTTAAAGGACTCAAAGATACAGTCAACTGATAAAAGCTTCAAATCCTCACATTTGAGTAGCTGGAAAAAGCTGCAGTTTTGGAGCTTTTGCTTGATAATTAATTTCAGCAGTTAATCAATTATCAAAACTGTTGTCAGATAATCAATTAATCAGCTCTCTCTGTACCAGATACAGGATATACAGGTTCAGTGTCAATAATTCACAGTATTATTTCATAAAAAATTCTTTAGGACAGTGGTGCTAGAAAGTGGTTTCTGTTTCTATATTGTGGGTGATATGATCAATGACTGATGATGTTTGTAAGATGATCATTTAAAACCCCACAGCTCCCTTTTACCTCTGTCTCTGTAAACAAATGCCTCTTTTTCTTTGCCTCCCTCCATCTCCCCCTCCTTGGCACTCACTCTCACTCACCTTCCAAAATAAGAAGAGTACAAGTGGTCAGAGACACTATCGGTGGCTAAATTAAATCAAGTGGCACTAGCTAGACTACAGTCAGTTCTCCCGCTACTAACCTCCTCCTTCTCCCTCAGCAAACAAATTTTTCCCCAGATAAGATCTAAATGAGTTTTTCCAGGCGAAGGAAGATCCTCCGTTTGGCTGATGGATACTGTGCGGGGCTGCAGTGTGACCAACACCCGGTAGTAATCATCCGCCACAGCCATAAGTGTTATGTACAGCGGCCTATGTGAATAAAGGATGTGTGGTTTGTGTGTAAATGAGATAAAATGTGTGAATGAGAGCTGGCACTGCTACGTTGCCCCGCACCCAGCTTCATTCATTGAGAAATACCCAACTGGGCCCCTGCACTGCAGAGCCTCAGTGCCGAGGCTTAGTGTCATGGTGGGCACAGTCGCATTGAGGCATCACCACAGGAAACCATGGGACAACAGCATGTCAGGGAGGGAGGTAGTATTCTTATGAGGGGGAAATAGGTGGGTGGGATCCAGTAGCAAATTGGGATGTCCGTAGTGTGCAACAGTCGGACTGCGGGAGAATCCCCACATGGATGGATCATTGTAAACCAGGGACAGCAGCCACACATCCAGAGAGACCAATAAAATGATGTGGTATGGGCAGCAGGAGGGTGGGTTTGGGGGGAGCGGATTATAGACTCCCAGAGGGCTCTACGATTCACGGGCCATAAAATGGAAGTCAGCAGGACACACTGCAAATCTGGCCAGCCAATATCCACCATCCCTTTCCTCCCTCTTTCAACCCTGAGGATGTGTCTCAGCCGTATGTCACAATGCAACCCCAGCAAGCACGTCCCGTTGTCGGACAATCTTAACTCCCTTGGATGCCGCTTTTCTCTCCTGTTACATTTGCATGTCAGCCGCTGCGGCTTTGTTCAAAATCTGCTTGGTTAAAAAAAAAAAAAAAAAAAAAAAAGGACAGATAAGGAAAGAGACAGAACAGTGGAAATCAACGAAGGCATTTGCCATTCAGGGAATAAAAAGGCCGCTTTTGTCAGGAGGTTCCCTACTTTCAGATATCCCATCGCATTTTAACCTTGGCAAGGCGAGGACTTTGAATATAAAAGGATTCGCCCAAGAGAGCGAAAGAGAGAAAGAGATGTGGAACACTGGCCCCACGTCAACAATAGCCAGGGTTCTTTTGTCCACAGTGTTATTTGAAGTAAATCTCCCTCTGTAATTAGATTGGAGCTGTTTGTGGACATCTTAGGAGAGCACGTCAGTGTTAAAACAGCAACGCGCGAGGGCCCTTTTAATTTACAGTGCAAATACCTTTCGATTAGCGTGGAGAGTGAGGAGGGGGAGCAGGGACTGAGGAGGAGGGACAATAGAGGAGTCTTTCAATCCTTTTCTTTTTGTTGTTGTTGTTTGAGAGCGGGAAGAGGTTCGAGCAGCTCTCCTGTGTTCCTTAATTGTGAAGCAAGGAGATTAGTACGAGTGCTTCCAACCTTTCACCCCAAACAAAGGAACCATCAGATCCAGTTGCCTAGTGACACGGGGGTTTCACACCGGCAAATTTAGCCACTTCCTTCACCACTCCAGCTCTTCACGGAACATCTTAAGAGCAGGAATGAAATCTCCAGCCTTTGCTCGTGCACCCCATGCAACCCGTTTCTGTCCCTGTCCGTCTGACAGCACCCTTAATGGCACCGAGCAGCCACGCTAATGAAAATGGCCGTTCGTCCTCACTCCAAGTCTGTCTCTCAGACTCATATAAAAGTTAATGTACCCGTGACAATGACATTCAGAAGACCGTTTAGCTTTGGACAAATGCTGCATTTCTTGGTGGCAAGAGCAGCCGGGCACACAGAAATGTCCTTTTACACTGCGCGCAGCTCAATCAAAGGGCACTTAGCAGTGTCATATTGATTATGGGAGCTTAACCCCCGTCAATCTCTGATGGGTCATTTTGGCAGCCTTCCCATAGATGGGTTCAATGAATAGAACTTGCCTCAACAGGAAGAAAGGGGTTCCATCATCGAAGGTCGGTGCTGATCATTTCTCACATAAGATGCTGGAAGTGATATATGCTCATCAGAGGGAGACCCATATGTATGTCCGTCTCTCCCGCTGCCTCGAGGCAGGAGGAAATTATTAAGACAAAACAAGCAGAGATCCTGGACAATTCCAATTATGAAAATGACTTATAGACCTAATTAATTATTACTCCATTTGAATGTGATTTCAGCTTCCAATTGATGAGCTGAGTCCATCTCTCTGTCAAGGAAATGAGATACTTACCAACCAAGCTATAACGAATCAGCTTAGATCGCTTCACACTCATGCAAAGAGGTTTTAATATAAAGTTCTTTCTTATGTGTTGTCCAGTGATTTTAAAAGTATTTACAACAGTCTATGAGAACTAATAGAAGAATAGTATACATTTCATCAGTTAGATTTCAGGAATTAGGGAATTTCCAGGCTGTTCTAAATCTGTGGTTTATTTCAGGAAAACTAAAGGAGAAACGTGAATGTTTGCCAGATTTTCATTTCTCAATAGAATATTTTATTCTTAGTCATTCTTTAGTCTGAGCCTCAGAGGTCTGGACCCCCCTGTATGTGTTAGTTACAGTAAGTCCAGCTTATAGTCAGCACTGAATTTTGTAACTTTCATGCTGCTTACTTAAGATAAAAACATGTGAGATGTGAGTGAGAGAACTTTTATGCAAACCAGAGGTTGTGATTTTACTGAAAACAATCTGCATGTTATAATAGCAAAGATATAATGAGATTACAATATATTCTTAACAATAACCCCATAATCATAAAGAAGCGAGATGATATTTACAAAATAACAGAGACTTCATTGTGTTGATTGTTAGCTATGGAGAAAGTCTCTCAGCTCAATAGGTCTGGCTGAATCTGACCATGTGGCACACCATACATTCAGACTGGGAGGAGTGAAACTGAGAGGAGTCATTGAGTTGGGTTTGTCTTGGAGGTGGCCTGTCAGGACAATACTCCGAAAAGGAACTCAAGTGGGACCCATTACACCCCACCGAGGGCAGACTCTTATCAGTTAATAGCAGGTTTCCCTCTGAGAGCAGATTGTTTTGATAGATGGCACCTGGTCAGGACTTTGCAACCAGCCACAAAAAAAAACACACACTCGAGTATGCTAGATAAGCTCTGGGAGAAAAAAAAATAGAACCAGCTTCTATGAGTGTTAATTTGTACATAAAGGCAGAGAATAAGAACATATTCATGTCTGATGTTTTCTGTCTGCTTGAGTCACTGTGCTTTCTTGTTTACTTCTTCTTTCATTGTTTGGTCATGGTAACAAAGAGTACTGTGCATGTTTGCTCAGGTGTGGTGTTAGGGATGAATCGGCATTTCGCTCGATTAGACAGCATTCTTGTTACAAATCATCATTTTATGTGCCCTATTTGAAGAGACCGCTGTGACCTGGAATGCTTTCATCTTAGTTGCTGTTGACTTCAGCATCCTGAGCTTGTACATCAGTGGCCTTTTCATCATAGTTTTTATTCCAAAGTAAATACCTATGGTTTAGACATAAGAACAAGCTATTTAAATGTCTCTAATCAAAGTGAAGCTTACTAGTAGAGGGAGCCAAAAAAAGTACCACATGATGTGTTATTAACCAATCTTCGTATCAGATCAAAGTTAAAACAAATGTCTCACAGGTCATTTATAATTATTGTCTAGTGAGTCTGTCCTGAACTGGTTCAGCAAGATCCTCGGCTCTTATCTGACTGACAAGCCTTTGTTTATAGTCTGACCTGCCCATGACTTAAGGTTAAAGATTGTGAAGGACCAGGAAGCTTGAATTCCTTTCTCTTTTTCTTTTTCCATCACTGGAAAGATGGTGGTGTAAGTCTTGATGTCAAAATATTACAGTGTGTACAGTCACTTTTACTCCCATTGTTTCTGAACAACATTATGAGAATCTTGGCGGAGGCAGGTGAGCGTTGAATGCAGAGCATTACTGAATCCAATATAAGTTACTGTTGAATATTAATGGTTTCATATAATGAAAAGAATGGGGAAAAACAACTGTACATTAGTCATGCATATTAAACATGAGAATGAAACGCGGGGTTGTGCATTTGTGGAGAAGCACAGGTTTATTTAAGAGCATTTAAAACACTTGATAATATTTCTCCGGTGATACCGTTGAGTCAGTGATCACTGTGCACCTTTCCTTGTTGTCATGCTGCTGCCTTTCATTCCTGCTCTCTTGGTTCTAATATGTAAATGGTCTCTTAAAAATTAATTTAGCATTTAATTATGTATTTATTCACAAGCAAATATGCCAAAAGTGTCTGTGGTGTCAGCAACACGCGCGCAAGTCAGCGGCCAGCTGTTCTCTCTGCACTGACCTTGACTAACTTTTACAGCTCAGGAGCAACAGTATCATTTAATAGGAAAATCTGAAGTGGTCTGCACAGCAGTTTAATTCAGTCAGACCCCGGACAAGCACACGCAATGGAGAAAAATCAAAAATGAAGACACAGTTCGCTGCACACCAATAAAAAAATTAAAAAAAACGGAACCTATTTTAGACTTCTTGATATTTATTTTAATATTCTTTTTCAAGTGGAAGTGGACATTACTTAGAAAAATTACAATAAATATACAGTTTTATCCAACAAAACAGGTAATTAAAAGTAGCCCTCATAGAGAATTAAAGAAACTAAAGTACACACACTGTTTTATAATAAAACATTCAGTGTGAACTAAATAAGGAGGCAGCTGTATTATACTATATTTTTACTTCAAATCCCATATTGTTAAGATTATTAGACTTCAATTGCTACTTCACTGTCACTATAATAAACAGTAAGCTGTAAATGAACACAAGAAGCTAGTCCACATTCTGTAAAATGTCTAGCTGCACTGCATTATGTTAGAAATGCTAAAATCCAAGAATTTTCAGTATTAACTCTGAAAAATGAAATAAGTGGAATTTAGACAAAAGAACTTGAAAAATTCAGATAAAATCCTGATCATAAAATTTTTCTGTCATTTATTGTTGACTTGTCTTTAGCAGCTATTTGGTATTTTTAATGATTTTACATTTTCTTCATTTTTGACATCATTTTTTCTTATCAGAAGAATATTCCGAGCTTTTAACAACAACAGAGGTGTTTCCTTGTAAAGTAGGAGAAGGAATTGTTCAATTCCTGGGAACAAAAAAAAGTCCTGTGAAAATCAGTGCAAATAGTTTGTCTGCTTTGATTAAGAAGCGGTTAAACCATTGTTGGGACTTGTTTACTGAGGGCAGTTTTAGATTAGTGGAGATTACTCATCACCAAATTCCTGACACTAAAATTTAATTTGGCCAGGGAGGGTGAAGTTAAGGAGTTTGACAGGATGAAACAAGTATATTTTTTTACAGAACAGTCTTGACTTCTCAAGCTTTCATTTCTGAACACCCCCACGACCACCACCCTTGGCCAAAAAAAAAAAAAAGAAAGAAAAAAGTTTCCTACTGAGGAATGTTTGGGGGTGGGTCCACTGGTCCGACTGCAGTGTCCCCTTACAGTCCGGCTGACCAGCAGGCTCTGAGGGGTGATTGATTGTGTGGTGCTGGGGCCATCAAGGACCCTTTCTGCAGCTTTAGAGGTTAGGGGTCACCTCTTCTGCAAATCTGCTTCCTTTTGTACAGTCGCAACACCAGGAGAGCAGTGTCACATCACCCCCTTCTCTTTTCTCCCCCCCATCCCTCCTCCCTCTTGTCTTCACCCTGGGAAAATGGGGGAGGCGTCAATTAAATCTTTTCTCTCTTTCGCTTCAGTTCTCTCTGTCTTCTGAAGTTGCTCCTTTAAAAAAAAGCAAATTCTTTAGGTTTAAATGCAAAGAGGCGCTCAGGGCAAAACTGCGGTGCTGTTAAAAAGGGTGTGTTAAGGTTTCCTCAGAATAAAACTAATGATAATGGAGCATGCAAGCTGTTGTAGAAACACTCCTTAATGGATTGCTTAAGCAAGCAATTAGCAGTACACTAACAGCCAGATATCAGCATCTGAATGGTTTAAAATATGTGTCAGTTGTAGTGATGCTATGTGGCAGTTACTCTTGTTAATAGATTGATGTGAAACAGGGCGGACTGAGGCATTGATATAATGCAAAACAAGCTTCTTCTGTTCTCTCTGGTACTGTTGACAAGTTCTCAAACTAGACTCTGGAAAGGTTTTGCTGTATTGTATAATCTTCCTCCCCCACACAATAAAAAAGCCAAACCAAAATCTAAAACCATAACCGTTTGATTTAAAATCTTTGATGGGGAGGGAAAGAAGAGGAAAGAGGGGAGGGTTTGGGCTTCGTGGCCATCCTTAAACACCAGCGAGAGCAGAGAGAAGGCCTGCAATGTAATCCTTTTATATGTAGTCGGTCCGAAGGGTTTGCTGAGGGATAACATTGCAATTCAGAAAATGTGGCTGGTCCTTGGCCCTCAGGGGCCAAGCCTTTGTGGTCACAGGACCAGGATTACACTTTAACCCCCACCACCGCAAGCAACCAGTTCCCCCAGCCCCCCCTGGCTAAGGCCTGGGGTCAGGTGAAAGGCCAGGAATCTTAAACAGGGCAGAAAAGGAGGGAAAAGGGAAAAAAAAAGAGAAAGTCCATCCTTTAAACATGCCGAAATGCAGTGCTTTGACCCAGTCCTGGATTTCATTTGGATTCCACCTCTGAAGACCATAGTTTGTGCTTTGTTCCTCTCCAATAAGTAGATGCCAAGTATTTACATCACCAATCAAGTAAATGTAAGGAAACAGGTTTTGTTTGAACTATGAAGAACTTTGTTCAACAAGGTATGATTTATTGAAAGGCTTTTCAGTGCACTAAATTAGTTTCTAACAGCAAGGTTTTTCTTTTTAACTAAACAATTTGTCACCATCCATTAAAAACACGGATGAATCTGTAGTCTATCCTTAGGACAAATGTCAGTATTTTAGATGAAGTTTTGCTTGAACCTGTCAGTGCATGTCCAGATACTGTTCATGGACAAAGTGATATGTAACAAAATGTCTCTTTCTCCTCTTTGTGAGTACATTCTACTACAAACAAATTAATTATCTTGGCATCCATGTAGCAGTCTTTTTACATGATTCTGTCATGCCCATCACAAACTGGTCTCGCTGAATTTTATGAAATTAGCACAAGGTATTAACATACAGATTTCACAGTCCATCCCAGGGAAGTGTGGGAAATACATTTTCTCACCACAAAATCAATACATGAAGGCAGACTGACCTAAAACAGATGGCGGCCTGAACACTCTTAGTGTCTGAAAGTGTCTGATGTTAAATGTTAAGGGGCAAATGGGTGAAAATGACATGTCCTGTTAGTGGTCACATTATCCAGTGAGTGATGCAAGAATGCAATGGTCTCATCATTTCTGTCCACAATACATGATCAGTGTCCGTGCTCATTTTAATCGAATTTGAAGATGGCGTGTGTGTGTCGTCTCCAGAGGCAGAGTCTTTGTTATAAATCAGCCCGTTGTGGCTGCGTGGTGCTGCTCAATCACATGTATGAAGTCAGAAATGTTGGTTCTGTCTCTAGTTGCTGCGTGTGTTCTCTCCTGACCACCCAAGTGTGTGAGCAGAGGCCGTGTTTGTGCCTGTTGTGTGTTGCTGTCGAGTGTGTCAGTCAGCTTGTTTGCAGGCCAGATATACTGAGGAAGCGATGGGGTCAAGGTAGGAGAATCCCCCCCCACCCAAAAAAAAAAGTGTGGATTTATAGCAGCTAGTCTGGGTCAGAGAGCCAGTGGTCTCTCCCTCCCACACCTCACTATAATTTCCTGGGCTCTGTCCATGGAGAAATATGGCCTGGAGACACAGAGATATAGGAAGAGAGGAAGAGCTAAAGATAGAGATGATGGGGCAGACGCAAAGTGGCGAGACAAGGAGATGAGGAAGACGCAGTGGGGAGATGTCAACAAGTTCCACACTGTTTTCCAGTTCTCCACCTTTTTACATTAAGCACACATCTCACAATGTCTTTCATTAAGAGTCTTAATGATTCTTAATGATACTCAGGGAACAAATAAGAGGCTCATCAAAGAATCTTTCTGCTCCAAAAGGTAAAAAGATAAGACAGCCAATGTTCTGTTTTTATTATTGTCAGCCACTGAATCGATCCTACTAATAAGTATTATCTGTGTCCAGGTATTTCAGGAAATTACTGTGCCTTTTTTTATAAAAACGAAACTATGTGTTTGTGATGTGTTTTTAAAGATTTTTTGTCAGGAGGAATGAACGGGCCCAGACACAGGCAGGATTGGGAGAGAAAGATTCAGACGTTGGTTTTGGTCTTTTCATGAGATTTGTTAACAGTAAGAAACATATAAAATATGGGCATCCTTATCTTTATCTAAGATCTTCCTTATCTAAGGTACAGACTGCTTTGGATGGTTCTTTCAAAATCGTTCACCATACCCGGGTTCATCCTGTACCTTCTTTCTGTTCAAGGTCATATTATTTAAGAGGCTCCATTGTTACTCTTACTCACCTTTAAAGGTTTCCCTGTTGAAGGGTTTCCTAAACGAGTCCCGACATTTAGAAGACACCCGATAAAGTTACTGAAGGTTGATCAGTGATTCCTAAGACACTACTGGAGTCATTTAGAGAACTGTTGAATTATACTCTTTATCCAATTGTGGTATCAGATCAGGGTTGTTGTTTTTTTGTCTTTTTTCCAAAAATATTGAAAAACTGCTACATCAAACAAAGCCAAAATAAAGAGCAAGATGAAATTTTTAAAAGTACAGCCTGACCTGCCAACTATTGCTGCAGCATGAATGGAAACATTACTGTTCCTCTGTTCTTTGTGAGTGTGATTAGAAGTCAGTGTTTTATTTAGTTAGTTAGTTATTTAGTTTTTATTGGGAATAGCAGGGCCATGTTTTTTTGCACAGTTTCAGTAATTCAGCTCTCCTAACTTAATTACTTGTTGGTCAAGTATGTTTCTATAACCCCTGTTTAATTGGTGCATCAAAGAAGAATAATTTGTCTTATTCTTCTTTGATGCACCCAATTAATATTTGCTGCTTTGCTTTGGCCCAATTTCATTTAGAATTTTATGACAGTTTGCTCAAAATCAAAATCTCAGTATCAACCAACAATTTAGTCTAATATTAAATCTTCAATAACCTACTGAGTATCCATCCCCGCAACTTTCCAAGCGCATAGGAGAACCTACAGTGGCCTTCAGGTATTATAAAAACGCAAAAGGGCCTCTCTAGAGCCAGTGTTTGGTTTGTACATTCTAGGCTACTGTAGAAACATGGCGGGCTCCGTGGAAGACGACCAGCTCCCCATGTAGATATGAATTTGTTTTTAAAAAGAATTTTCCATGATGAACTACAGTCATGTCCTTCACATGGTCTTGGTTCAAGATACTAATTTCCAGAAAGAATAACCTCAAAAGAGGATAAAATGTACTGGGAACAACTGGAATTATCTCAATCCTCCTGCAGAATAAAAAGTCCTCAAGGCTCATATTTGACCACTTGCTCGTTAAGATGGTTGTTGCAATGTATCTCCATTGTATACCTGACTTTCCTGCTCGTATTGTGCCCACGTTAGAACAGCATGTTAGAGAAAGAGCATTTACCCCCAGTGACCCCAATGCTCCATAACAAACACCTGACCCTCTAAACTACTTTCTAATCTCCATTCTCAGCCATTAACTGTCTGAGCGGTGGACACTGACTCTTAAGTCTTACCATATACCATATAAGAGGCTTTTTGCTGGAGGCAAACTCCACTGAACTGGGAGGTCATGTGAGGACTTCTCTCCTTCCCCTGTTGCTCTGGCTCCTCAGTGGGAACCAGTGAGTCTGTGTGGAGACAGAGGAGCGCCCCCTGCTGTCCAGAGGCAGCACTGAGCCAAGCAGACAGCTGTCTCACACATGCTACCCAGCACAAGCACTTTACTTGCTATATTCACACTCATCTGTATCGCCTCTTCTTTATTCAGAGGTGACTTTATGGGGCCGTTTTGTTGCGATCAGTGCTATCATCGCCATTATATGATTATCTTCCACTAATCTCTCCAATGTAATAGTCCTGCAGGACCAATTTCTGGAGCGGGATCGTTTCTTATCTGCATTTTTAAGCAATCTGGGGCAGCAGGCTTCTCACTTCTCCCCAGAGATGGAGGCTTAAGATGATGGTCTTTTAGTAATGATTTCATTTCTGCCTTCAGTGAATCCCAATTTGATCATCGTGAATGGGAGTATTCAGCTTAGCTCAACGGAATTTGGCAGCATCTTGGACTGAAGTGTGAATCTGTGGCAGTATGCACTCATGGTGAAGACATATGAATATCTACATGAGAATAACAGATCTGTATGCTTATTCCACACCTAATGTCTTTTAGCGAATATTTTCCAAAGTCTTCATTTTTCAAAGATAATTTTAGGATTAGTTTTATTTCCTCCTGGATACCAGTTCTTTGTGAGAGCTATTTTAGAAACCACAGGTGGGCACATACAGGTGGTTGTTAACAGTCCTGGCACTGAATACACTTGTTTTCTCTCCTCTCTCTTTCTGTCTGAGAAGCTTTTGAGCCTCGCTGAGTTTCTCGGCTGCCTTTGATTTTCTCGTACAAATGTGGAAAACATGCGCCTCCTCTGCTCTCATCTGCCTGAGCATGCACGCAGCAAAAAGACTAAATCTACAAGCTGCCCAGCGATATTGTGATAAGTGGAGTTCCCTGGTGAAAAAGATGAAGTAAGGAATTAAATCAAAGCCACAATTTAGATGTGTGCTAGGACTGTCTTTATTCTCTTTCTTTGTCAAACAAATATGAAATATTGGCTTTGTGCAAGGAGCAGAGGAGCATGTGTTAATGTGTGCAGGTCCAATTTGTTCTCCTCTTAGTACTTTGATTGGAATTGTCTGTTCAGAGTTCAAACTGAAAGATTTATACAACAGTTTAGGCAATAACTTTAAGGAAATATATAATGTAGTGGTAGCCTGTACAGTTTACAGAATATACTACAACAGACTTATTTCTGGAATAGTTTTCTTTTGCTTTATATTTCACTTTAATATGATGAAAATTTAGACGATGATGCAATTTTCCCCAACATGTTTTAAAAGCAATTGATCAGTATTCATTATATAAGGAAATATAATGGGGAAATGGGTCATTGCAGTAATAAATAAAAAATGTACAGCAGGAAAACCAAAAAAGAAGGTATACTATTTTGAGTCATGTCCACGTTTCATTCTTTTAAAATCAGGTCCTGCAATTCACTGCAATGTGGATAAAATACAAATTATAATAAAATGTTCCCTTACATCATTAGAAGGGAACTCATTAATAATTATAATGAGAAAAAGAGGAACACGAAAAATTTTTAAAAAGACAGATGAAAATTTCTGTATATTTAGAGAAACTGGGTCATTGCAGCAATAAAGGTATAATGCACAGCAAGAAATTTTTCTTTTTTTTAAATATACAATATGCAGTATTTTGCGTCCTGTCCACATATTTTAAATCAGGATCTGTCTTTGCTGTGAGGGCACTTTCATGCAAGTTGTGTATTGTTTTTATTACACTGGGGTTTAAATAACAAAAATTACAAATAATGCCAATTTGGTACTTGAATATTAATCATTTCTAGATTCTGTGACGTGATTTCTAAATAATCTTTGCTCTTAAAAAGAGGTATTTAAGCAACCTGCATAGAACTGGCAGTTAAATATAGTATGTTCCTATCATGTAGGAGTGAGAATTGTTCTGCAGCACATAATCCTGTATTCCATCTGTCTTCCGTAGTTCTCCTGCATGTTGATATTAGAAGTTGTATGTATTTATGCTGCATAACCCAAGTCGGCTGTAATCCTTATTTATATTCTGTTTTAATATTTATGTTCCATTTTTTTTTCATGCTACTTGTTGCTACATTGAGCCACTTCCCCCACAGGGATCATTAAAGTTTTATCGCTTTTTTTTTCCTCTTATTGCTGTATATTATAGAACAACAGCACACTACTGTATGTAGCACCACCAAAGGACACAAATGAATGAAACGAGGCCAAGACACAATCGTAATGGAGAGAGAGAACAACCCTGTGCGCTCCCCCCACACCACCCACCATCCCCACAACCTCCAAATCAATTTCCTTTAAATGGAATTAAGTGAGATTGAGACACACCACTATATTAGTTCTTCAAAACGCAACCCTCCCAGCAACTCAAAGACATGCACACACACACCCACACACACACACACACAACACTTCCTCTCCTCCTTTTCTTCCTCTCCAACAACTGCCTTTTTCCCCTTGATGGAGTTTGATCAACACGCAGCTGATCTATAAATAAAGGCTTTTTCTCCAACCCACAAAGTCATGTTGGTCGCTCACAGTTTGGCTCCAAGGTCATAGCTGCCCGAACTCCCCTTTATTGCAGTCATCCACCACTTGTTTGGGAAATGGCTTTAAATGCGCTTTAAACTAATGTAAATCTGTTGTTCGATGGAAATGGACACATAAAATGAAGAAATGAATGCTTTTTTTCTAAGTGCATAGATTTTTTTTAAATATAGTCTCTGGGGAGATGCAGTAAACGCACTTGAAAACCTTTCTAATACCTATAATCGCTAATTTAACCTATGGTCACATGCATCACAGTAAGTGAATGTTATCAGCCAGATGTTTCACACAAATGGGCCCTAAAATGATATGAATCATTAGGTTTCTGTTTTGTTTTAGAGTTTTGTGTTTAAAACACATCATGGAGTAGTTTGTAACTTACCTGCCTAAACCTGTCATACGCAACCGTTCTGGTTAGGTTGAGCCACAGTAAGCGAGTAAACTTTGTAACTGCGTACACTATTTTACCTGACTTCCTCCTTTGCTCCCGTCATAATCCCTACGTCCACTAGAGGTCACCTAACAGTGAAATGTAAGTATGGGTCGTAATAAGCTGCTTGCACAGTCGACTTGTTGTCGGTCTCATTTCAACGTAGAGATACAGGCAGAAAATCCTAAATTAGTAGCCAGTATATTTTTTTTATAAACAGTCTCAGCCTCCTGATCTACCACCTCTTCGCCGTCTCACTTATTACACAAGGTCAAAGTCTGTCTGAGGGCCCACATTGCTCATCTCGAGTGCAAACTGTTGTACAGTTGCAGTGTTGCATTCAGGCTGTGAATAGCAGCTCATGATACATTGCTGTGGTTTTTGCAGTTGCCCTTTGCTTATTTACTGCTAATGGTTTGCTTCACAATGATACAAGCATAATGGGAGTATTTTTTTTTATTCCATACAAAAGCTGCTGGAAGCTGTGTACACTATGTCTTGATCTCATCAAGATGAACTCCAGTGTCACATGATTATTTTTCGCATTGTGTTTTTTTTTTTTTTTTTTTATTACTCCTGGCATTAGGCAAGACTGGTGTGTGCACCACTGCGGTGTTCCTTGTGGCACGTTGACAACTGTTTTGCAGAAACGAGAGAGGCACAGCCATCACATGCGTCTGCGTTTTCCTCACCGCATTTCCTCTCGAGCAAATACCTCATGTATGTGTATTAAATGCAAACCTCTCCCCGACAATGGAGGCTTGTAGCGCTCTGTGACTTTTCTCTCAGACCTCCACCCCTGTACTCATCCTCCGCTATTCCCAACAAAAGGCCTAGGTTAACTACATTAAGCTGGCCAAGAAGCATGCCATCCCCATTGTACCTAATACCTTTCTCATTCAGTAGCGATTTGGCTATGCTTTTTCCCTGAGCATTCACATATGATTTGCTCTACTTTTTAAGGTTACGCACGTCAGATAGCCGCCTTCTCCTAACCCCAACACCCCTCATCTCTGTTTCTTTTTGTCCCACCCCTCCCTTCCCTTCCCTTCCCTTCTTCCCAAGCAGTCTGAGAAAACACAACAAACACCCCATCCTGTCCAGGGTGTCTGTGTTGGAAGGCATGGAGGGTGCTCAGTATGTGTGTGTGTGTGTTGTGGTTAGGACAGTAGAGTGAGGTGCTAAAAGCCTTTTGTCCAGCAGGAAAGACGATGTCAGCAGCCACAGTGAGGGGGAAAAAGTGAGGGGGAGCTAGGGTCATTTGGCTTCAGCCTTTTTGTGTGTGTTTGTGTGTGTGTGTGTGTGTGTGTGTGTGCGTGTGCGTGTGTGTGTCTATGGGTCGAAGGACCTAAGAGCCTGTGACTAATGTGGGTTTGCAACCCCGTCCCCCCAACCCCCTTTTCCTTTTACATTGTCTGCCCCCACTGTCCAGATGGCCAGTGAGAAGAATAAATCCTGGGAAGGCGAGGAGAGATTTGGGATTCCATTGCAGGACAGGGGGTAAAGGTGGGGGGTGATGGGAGGTTGACAGGGTCTGGGTGGAGTTGGGTAAGTCACTCCCAGTCCGTCTGGCCCACAGACCCTTTATATTTTAAAGAAGCAGAGAGTGTCCTGTGGGAAAACACTACTTTTCTGACTTTTACTTAAGAGTAGAACTTTAATGAAGATGAAGCTGAACAAGAGGAGACAAATAAACTAACACTCATAGACAACAAGTCAGCAACGATATCACGTGTTAGTAGAGGTAACTTTAAAAGAAAAAATTAAGAGGACGTGAAAAATGTTGGAAATATCTTTATTAGCAGCAGTAGACAGGGCTAGCACATGCTCCTTTGGGGCCCAAATGAGCATTTGGTGAAAAGCACATAACATCATTTAAACATAATACTTGAATTATAATAAACAACCAAACCCTGATAGACTCTACCTGTTTACCTGACATCTCTGTTTACCTGATGTCTCAGACCGTGGCAGTACAACTGAAAAAAAATACAAAATAAAAATGTTGGAAATATCTTTATTTTTTCTCAACATTCATAATTATATAGTAGATATTATTTTATGACATTATTTTATATATAACATATTTATAACATTAAATTGTAGCATAGATAAATGTCTATAAATTCAGCAGGTGCTTTCAAGGGCATTTCATTCCCTGCTTCCACTTCAAACATCATAGCAATATTTTTTCTATATACTGTAATTGAGATGAAAAACCCTTTCCCCTATTTTTACCTTATTCTTTGTTGAAAAAACATGTTTTTTGTACAGTATATATTTCTGTATTTTTATTTGGCAAGTGTGGGTTGGTATTATGTTTAATTTTATGTTTGTGATAACTGGCTAAACACTATGTTTGAAGAAAATCAGCTATGCTTGTTTCTTACTTTGAAATTATACATGTAAATTGATTCGCTCACTTTGTACAGACCAACAAGTCTCTCTGTGGGTTGTGGCGGCAGCATAGAAATACAGACGGGTCATTTTCGAGGTGTTCAGGGAAGGCAGAATAGGGGATGAGTCTGTTTTTGAAGCTGCACGGAAGGACACCGTGATCAAAGAGGAAGGAAATGATGCAAGAGTTAAAACGGTGAGAGTTCCCCTGTCAGCACGTTAGCAACATAGAAAGTTGACTTCTAGTAATTAACTTGTACAGACCTGACACACACACGGCCAGTGTGAGGTGACATTTTTGGCACTTCTTGAATTGGTCTGAGACCCTTTTCCTGCTCTGTCTCTCTTTTCATCTTTTGTTGTATATAACTTCACCTCTGAAGAAAACCCATGTTATTCCTCAGGCATTTTAATTATAGTTTGTTTACGTCATTTACTCCTTACAGTTTTAGCTTCCAAAGCTGAATCTCTTCTTTTAATGTGCACAGTGTACATTTGTATTAAATGTAGCTCATTGCAGGTTCTATAAAACCCCTATTGTTGTACCCAGATCAGAAGATCTGAAAGGTTTTTTTTTTCTTTTTTCTTTTTTTTTTTTTTTTTTTGGATGTTCAAGATCATTAATCTCAGTGACAGGGATTTACATCAGCCCACAGATTAACTGATATATTTGGAGTGAAAATGTCTCCATTTCCTGTTAAAGAGAAAAATAGGACTGCTCTCAAATGTGGTGCTTCATCTGTAAACACACAATTGAGCATTATATGTGGAGAAAACTGGGTATACAAATGACCGAGCTACGCAAATTTCTCCGTGGGATACTCGAACCTCCCACTGAATGCTGTCATTTATTTTCATTGGTTTCCTGCAGTAATGGACTTCGCTTGAACAACATCTTTGTATTTAACCTTGAGAATGAAGCGTCTGAGTGCATATGTGCATTTAGGTAGTCACAGACACACACACACACAGACGCACACTTAACTATGATGATCATCTCACTGTTTTTTCTTTCTAATAGCACATTTTACTCAGCTTTTTGCACAACGGTCACAATGTAAATTAAGCCTTTTAATTTAACACTATCAGTCATGCTCTAATAGCCAGTGTTATTTATTGCACAGGTATTTTTTCTTAATGTCATTGGTGCACACAGTAAATATCTGAGAATATGTTTGCTGTGTTACTTGTTATGATTTTGTTGCAGCTAGTCTACTTTACAACACAAATACTAATTTCATATCTTGCAACACTGGGTTGATGCACTACAGTGGTTTTGCATTGTACCTTATAAAAGTTTGGTGACTTAGAGGACACAAATAAAAAGTGTCAACATGAGTGCAGCAGAGACAGAGACATCCTGACTGATCTTTAACATTCCTGGATCCTGCCATCGGTGTCATCTTCCTGTTGGAACTTTGTTTTAACAACTGGTGAAAGCTCTGGATTATAGCCCGCACTATCACAATTTATATTTTGGTAAATGCTAGTATAAGGGCAGGTTCTTGTCAGTGGCCCCTACTGGCCCTTTACCAGTTGTACATCTCTTGCCAGGTCCCTCCCATTGAACCCCAGTCCCTGACTGCCAGAGGAAGAGCGAGCCAGTAGTCATGGCCATGCTGGCTGTGAGTTAGGGAGGCCAGCTGTAGCACAGGAGCTGTTCCCTCTCATTTCCACTTCATTTATCTGCCCCCCCTCCTCCCAACCCCCCAACCCCACCCTCCCTCCATCCATCTATCCCTTCTTCCTTTCTCTTCCTCCCTCTGCCAGTGGACCAGCACTCTCTCCATGCTGAGCTCCACTGTGCCCAGTCAGCTGTGGCAGAGCAAATGGCATCTCTTTTGTTTCTTCACTCTCTTCTTCAAAGACTCGGATAGTTTAAGTGCAGTCATATGTTTGTTTTTAAGTAGTATATAAATACTTATTACCAAATGAAAGCCCTCAGATATTAAGGACGCACAAAGCGACCCCTTTATGTTTTTTCTTTCGTGATAAAGCACCACTTTTGTCTGGCACTTTTGCTCTTTTGCCAAGCTTATAATTTTTTTAGAAGTATATAAATCAGTTTATCCCTTCAGTTATAAGGGTTGTAGAGGACACTAAGGCGCTGTTGTTTTAGTTTTAGTTATAAACTGATAATTGAAGTCATGCAGGAAATAAACAAAAGTAAAGGAAACCAAATCACTTCCAGATTTGACCCACTGTAGAGCAGAGCCAGGTCCAGACAGAGCACTCTCTCTGTTTCCTTTTCCCTCCCTCCCTCCTCTCCTTGGTATGAATCTGCCGTATCTCATTCCCCAGCGCTAATTCCAATTTAATTGCCAGTAGCCCGAAGCCTCCTCAATAGGAGTAACAAATGGTTTGATTCTGTAGACTTCATCAGACTGCATTTTAAATGCGACACAGTAACCCGGTGCGAATGCCAATGAAGCCTGGCGAGTAGCTCCTCTGTTTACTAATTATCCTTTTTCTTACTCCGAGCCACACTGCACAAGTTGTCTGATTAAATCGGATTTGTGGGGATTGGAGGGTGGGGTAGGTGGGTGCTCCTGTGGTGGTGGTGGTGGTGGTGGTGGGTGAGGAAGAGATGTCGGGGGTGGTGGGTGGACTGGATGGCAAGCATGGTCTGTCCTTGTAAATGATCTGCAAGTCCACAACAAGAATGGGCCGGCGGATCAACTGTAAATCATGATAAAGGGCTTTGCCACTGTTTTTCACTTTGACATTAATTCCCAGCTCGCATCGTTTATGATCTTTACAGTCAGCATGGTGGTGAGGGAAAAAACAAACACATGCTGGTAAATAAATTCCACTGACATTTCAGAATTTATATCCACTGCAGTCGTGCAGGGGAAGGGTTTGAGATTTCCTTTAAGGTTCTTGAAGGTGGGTGGGATGTGTATTTGAGATCTGAAAAAGGGCCCATGTTACAGGAATACAAATTGTTCTTCCTTTTATTTACGTGTCCTGTATGGTTAATGACGTTAGCTGAAAGAAATGATTTTCGTTGATGCATTTTTACATGCATTACCATATATTTTCCTCATTAACAAATCTCATTACAAGATCAAACCCGACATTGTGTTAGTCTTTCAATACTCTGTGACCTCTCTACTCTTCATGCCACTTAGCCTCAAGCTTATTTGTTTCTACTGAAGACGTAAATCTTTAAAAAAAAAATGGGTCACAGATATATTTCTTGTTTTTTTATTAAAGGCACAGTCATTTCAGGAAAATCCTGGGCACTGTAGGTTTTAGCAAATTTCTGAAATGGCCGTAAATATTGCATTTGATGGAGACTATTTCCATCCACAGCTTAATGCATATGTGGTGTTCTAGTCAAGATTTACAGCAGCAGCTTTTGTATGCAGGACTGATTCAAAATGAAGCATAGGATAGAAATGTTCATGGATATAATACTTTTTAGACAACCGTGAAGCTCAATGGTGAAGAGGAATAAGCGATCAGGATTTGGTTACACAGATAATACTTTTTAGTACGATCAGTTAATTGCTGGTTGTGGTCTTTTCATCCATTCACAGTAAGAAAAAATATATATTGTCACCAGCCGTATCCACTGGTAAGCCTTCATCAAAATTTAATTTTTGCTGTAACCCAAAGTACATTTGAAGTGAATAGTGGAAAACATTCGAGCATTAAGGCTCCTTAATAACGGAGCGTTGTCCATCAGAACATCCTACAGATCCTGAGCTAGCTCTACAATTTTGAGTAATAATCTGCAAATAGAAGTGAAGTGCTCCACTTGCTACAGTAGGGAGAAAATATGGCGAGGCTGTGATGCTGTGCAGATGAGGAAATTTGCACCGCTATAAAGACCTCTCCCTGTCAACTAAATGGCCAGTTGAGCTGCCATATGGTTGTGCTGACATTATCTCTGGGTAATTAATATGGCATCTCGCCTGGCATCTGGTGGCATTAATCTAGCTGCGAGCAGTTCATCTTACAATGTCAGCGCTGCTGCGGGCCCGACGTGAATTATCACTGCCCGATGGAACTGGGAGGCAGGGACGAAACAAAACAAAACACAGCAGGGCAGGGGTTGGAGACTGTGTGGTGTTGCAGCTCCTTACAATAGAGATTGCTTTTTCTTTGATTTCTTGCTTTTTCCTTATACAAATAATGTGAAGAGCTTTTGGTCCTTTGAGCTTATTCCTCATTCAGTTCTTTAGTCACTATTAGATTGATCGTATCAGTGCGCTAATGTAATTTTGTTATAAAACTAATAAGAGGATATTGTGTAAGACAGTCATTTCCAATCCTTATTAACTCATTAAGCAAAACTATATCTACCTATGGCCACTTTGCATTCAGAACAGACTGTGAGTAGTTCAAGCAATGAGATGCTCATATTGTTTTTAAAAAGGTAAAATCATCAAGCTCTCGATCCCCACGTTAGGAACCACTGATGTAAGGTTCACTTCATGTAAGGGCAAAAAAAGTCTTGCTTTTTAAAACAAATTCATAACCTGGGATTTGGATAACATTAAAGCCGTGCATGGCTAGAAGTAAACATTTTACACCTTGTTGCCTCAATCCAGTGGTTTTCCACTGCATGCAGATTCCTCTCTGTTTCTGAAGCCTCTTTTTAACAGGCTTTCCTCCCTCCTCCGGCTTGATCAATAAATAGTTCTGTGGAGGTGTTGTAAATGAATTAGCAGTTGCGCATTATGTCTTATTTTCTTTCTCATACAGTACCAGTGTACACAAACATACATGCAGAGCGTGCCATATTAGAAGCCAGTCTCCTGTGTTCATGTTACTGGCGTTATGTGTCTGTGTTTTGAAGCACATAAGAGGAACCAGACTGGAAATGTGAGCTGAGAAAAGAGGATGTTAATAAACGCTGTGCACGGTTGGATAACAGAATACTCCGAACATGGCACTAGCCCACAGGTGATAGATACGATTCTGAAAATCGGTGTCCTCTCCTGCTCTCCCTGAAAGACCATGAATCAAGCATGATGTCTTAAAATGTGCATGTGGGCTCTGTTCTCCAAAAGTGAGGAAATGCTGTGGTGGTGTCCCGAAACTGAAAGACCGGGTAAACAACAAATGTCTTCAGTGGCACCGGGTTAAACACTGAAACTGAAGCTCACATGACAATTTGACAGCTCCTGCAGTGGAAATTTCAAGATGCAGAACAGACCTTATCCACAACTTAAACCAAGATTGCTTGCTTGCCTAAATTTAACCATTAGCTGCAGTTTGTATGTGACAAACAGGAGGTGATTTGCCCAGGTTGTGCAGAGTGATGTAATGTGGATGCAATGCTATGTTATGTAAACTACTTTAACAGTATGCTTATTTCCTCATTTCTGCATCTGTGTTGGCAGTCCTCACCCTTCTGTTAGCGCCACATGGTACCTTTACTGCACAGTCAATCCGAGTGTACAATTAGATCAGAGCTTTGAAATTGTTTTACATGTGCATTTTGATGCCATGAACAGAGTTACAAAGCTAACTATTTTTCTTTTCCACTGTTAAAAACAAATTGGTTCCCTAGATCATCTGCTGCGGCGACCATAATCACACTGAGGAACATATGTCTAACAGTATGTTTCTGTGGCTTGGAGTGCAGTGAGGCTAAGAGTTGGGAAATCATATCACTGATCGCTGATTCTGTGGATTGCACTGCTTTTTGCAGTTTTTTGCAGGTAAATTAGTCTTAAGTGGAACTCAGTCAAAAACAGTTCCCATGACAGCACAAGATATTTTTAGTCTTATCCTGCAAGGACATTATTCAAAATGAGTCCCATACACACGGTTTAACATGAGACTTTTCTTTAAAACTTTGCCACCCAATCTCTGAGCACTGGGAGCAACAGATTGACACTGGAAGACAACCAGTTCTTCATCTTGGAAGACCCCACCAGAAACATCAGCATGTGTTGGGGGGTGGAGGTGTGTGCTCGTTGGTGTATAAGAGGACAGTGGTGGGGTTGCGGGGGCATGTTTAGGCGAAACTGCATGTTAGTTCTCCATGGTGATACAGAAAGCAGTGATTGTCCACCACGTTGGGGGGGTGGTCCTGCTGGCCAGCAATGATGACTACAGTGTGAAGTCCTGGGTGTGAGGGATGTGTCCTAACATTTCTTTGGGGGGACCTTTTCTGATGCAGACGAGGGTAAATTACAGAAGACATTTATTTGTTCGTTCAGATGCATTTCTCCGGCGACACCCCACAGAGTCTGAGGTAAAAAGGTGCTTGACGACCTTTTCAGAATGGCTGTGACCTAATGTGTGATGAAGCCTGATTGCAGATGAGAGTAACAACAAACACTTCTAGTCTAGACAAAGCTAAAGAGCAACAGGAACGCCACCTCTGCTTTCCTTTCTCACACCTTGCTCTGCCGACATAGGCAGGATTGTTGTGACTGGTGTTTGTGGTGACTGTCAGCTGGATGGTGGCAGCTAGCGGAGCTGAGAATTCGACAGAGCACCTGGCAGGATGGATGGTGCTGTGACTGATTGTTGAAACCAGTGTGTGCAGGTGTAAGGCAAGAAATGAAGAAATGGGTCGGCTTGTTTTGAGAAGAAGGTCTGATTCTGAAAACAGCATTGCACCCTGGGAATGTGTTTCAACCCTTTACATTTCACCCCAGGCTTTGAAGATGTCTCAGTCAGGCTGAGTTAAGTACAACGCTCATGCTCACGATCATAATTAAAATTAAATCATATAAATTAAACAGAGATGAAATTAACTCAGAAATCCATGAGTTTGTTCAAAAATCAAATCACAGTGAATCACCTACAAAGAATGGTGGTGTTTTAGGATACAGACGCCTACATTTGGTCACTATTCTGCCCTCTACAGTTAAACTATAGATTGCTATTGACATGAGCAAGCAGTAACAGAGGTTGAGGGCTGTGGTAATGGCCTGTGATTGAACACCTTGTGCTGAGGTCCCGCTGCTCTCTGCCTCATTAACTCTGGCAGGTCCTCTGTTCAGCACGCTGCATTGCAGGCCATAGTCGGGACGCATTTAACTGTCTCAACTATAGTCCAAGACACACGGGTATTCAGGATGGATTTAAAGAAGGATCATAAGCACTGTCATGGTCGTGCTGAAATATTATCTTTGAGTTCTTTTAGTCAAACATTGCAGGTTCCCTGTGAAGCTTCTAAAATAGTGCTGCATGCACAAAAGATTTAGTAAAATTGTGTGTTTGTGAGAGTGGAAAATGTTGGTTTTCACATGTACGACAAGAAGCTTTTCAGGGTTTTCTGAAAGTAAAGAGCATAGACTACAGAAAAACGAGGTCTGTGAGTGGCACCACATTTAGGTCTCTGAGAGATGTTCTGAGTTCTGCCGTTTGGTTAATGGACCAAAATCACTAAATGTCATAAAAAATGGGTGAATGATATAATGAAAGTCTTAAGGACTGCAAGTTTGAGGCCATTAATTGTGATCTTTTAAGACTTTCTCAGGCTTTTTCAGAGCTGGTGGGTGCTTGTGCTTACTCTGCTGCACATCAGGATCAGAAAGAGCGCCTACCTCAATGACCAGCCTCTACCCCTGGGCCATTTCTCTGCTCTGTGCCCATCCGGCCACTGTCACCTCCCATCGGGGAGTATTCCTCTCCATTACCAGCCTCTGTCCGTCCCCCACTTAAATAACAGCAGCCCTGCCACTCCAGGCCCATTAAGATACTGCCGGCACCGCCGCCACCACACACACGAGCAGCCACAAACTGCCCAGGCCTTTATAAATAGATTGCGGGAGAAGGAGAGAGAGGCTAGGTGGAGGAGGTAAATTATTCCAAAACAGCCAAACAGGAATGAGACTAAGAACCCCCCACCACTCCAGCTCCTCCTTTCAGGTGTCACTTTGGGCTGACTCAATTTTACACTGTAATGGACCTCCTGGGTCAACTACTTTTCTCCCACCTTTCCTTCCTTTTTTATCTCTCCGCTGCTCTCTTCATCTATCAGCAGCCGACAACAGCTTTACTCACTTTCGTGCAACACACACATTATCCCCTGTACTGACTGTATAGTTTGTACCACTTAATTTTGTCTAACACTAATCAGGGTTCGCACTGCACTACAAACTGTGGTTTGCAGACAAGAAGGGGCGATGATAACAAGCAGCCAGCAGATTTCCCACACAGACTGTTGAAGGCATCGATGTAACATTTAGGTTGTCACCTACAGGTTATTGAAAGCCTGGTTTTGCATTTTCCACCCACCACCATCTCTGGTGGTGGTGTTGGTGCCAAAACATCCAAATTCAAGATGCATTCGTTGTCTCGCAAGAGTTTGTGTTAAGCAGATTCGGCTCGGCCTGTTATTTTCTTATGCTGCTGCTATACCGGCACACAGCATAGTTCATTACCTGACATATGTTTCCATGCATTATTTTGCTTCTCATTCAAGTGCCTGAAGTGGTCCACGGCTGGCTTTGAGGTTACTCTGTATTTCCTTCTCTAAGAAGGACAGCATCCAGTTCTTTGAAGGATGAATGAGATGGAAATCTATATGTGTACTGTCCATGCTGGTGTTTTTATCTGCTGATTGGAGATGCTATAGATGTAGTTGGATTTTTTTCCTGCAGTTAATGAAGGGCAGGATTAGAGGAGAAAAGCTGAAAGACCTTTCGAGCCATGTAGCTGTTGTTCATCTTTTAGGTCTTCTGTTCTCATTACATCAGGGTGTACATCTTTATGTTTTGGCACTGGATGCAAGGGCTTCCTGAATGGCAGCGCTGCCATAAATAACATCTCTTCAGATCTTCTAGATCCTAGATGTGGTCATTTTTGAGTGTTTAGTTTTGCGGTATTTAGAAAACAGCACGTTTAGATGTCCCTCAGTTCCCAGTGGTTATTTTCTTTTTACTACCTTTGTTCTTCACCAGTGCAGTTTTGTCTGTGTTTGTCACACTGTTTGCTCTCTGTGTTGCTCTCTGAGCTATAAAGGCAGCGACGGTCGCACTCCTTTTAAAGCTGATACGTACTCGCTGACACAAATTGTACGACATTCAGCTCAATGTGACTCGCAACTGTAACTGCCCTGACTTCAAAGTAAAAGTCTTTTTCATGTGGTGCGTCCGCTTTTTGTTCACCACCTTTGTTTTTCTGTGTGTGTGTGTGTGTGTGTGTGTGTGTGTGTGTGTGTGTGTGTGTGTGTGTATTTGGGTTTCATATTTCCACCATCTCCACGCCTTTGCCCAGACCTGAGGTCAGAGGTCTTCTAACCTTTTGCATTCCAAAACCTTTTTTTCCCTCCTATTCTCTATTTTTGGCCAAAGTCCGTGTCTCAGACTTCCTCTGTCTCTCTCACTTATTCTCCCTCTAAATCAATTAAGCCATTTTCATTTTCCAAGAACACCTCCATTTTTCCAGTTGTTACTGAAATTTACTTTGTGCTCATTTTAAAAAAAGAATCATGGAATCTAAAATCCTAAATTTAATCTAAATGTTTCTTTCTGCAAAACAAATCATATATTGCTCATGAAATTGTTGCCTGAAAAAGGCTCATTTTCTATTAAAATTACATGATTTTTTGGGGGGTGTTTTCTGGCCTAAACCTTTTTTCTTTGTTCGTTTGTTTTTCCTTGGGCAGTTTACCGCTTACCTCTGCACCATTTAAGGTTGTTAAGTGGACCTGAACTACTTAAACTTCAATAACAACTGGAAAAATGAGGGTGTTGTAGAACTTTTGACCAGTAATGTAAGTACATGAGTCCTAGGAGAATTACAGGAGCAATCGACCCCAGTCAATAGCCTCTTAATTGATAAAAGCAGAGAGGAGAAGAAGAGATGGGCAAGGAAAATAAAATACTTCTTTTCAACTCATTATAAATGGAATTGGCATCAGTGCCACATCCACAAAAATGTTATCAACATCACCATCTCCAGCTACATTGCATCTGATGAATGCAATCATGTATGCTAGGCCAAACACTGTGCTCTCATCAGCTGTTAAGCTAGTGTGGGAGTTCTTTTCTTTTATATTCGACACCACTTTTTGCTTCATTTCATTTGCTTTGTGGTCCACAGTTTCAGCACAGAAGTGGTCTGAGCGGTGCAAATTTCCCACTTCAGTTCTTACTGCTTCATCAGTGGACTCATCTCTCTAAATGCCAATCTTTCTTTTGCAATTGCACATGCAGCTCTGAATGAGTTTGCTCTCTCCTGGATTAAACTTGCATTAATTTCCATCTCTATTTTGGGCAGCGTTTCCTTCCGTTTCTGGCTGCCTATTTCGGTGGCCCTGTGATGTGACGCACCATCTCTATGTTAGTAAAGTTTCTTTGCCAGTGTCTTTTTTACAGCTATTACTCACTACTTCATTGATCCACTCATCAGAAAAGTGCATTCCAGGTCCCTTGTCAGACGATAACAAGAGGATAAGACAACCCTGATGGTGTAATGCTTTCTTTATTGTCAGTAGCCAACACTTGCTACGAGGTCCTGCCTGCTCACTGTCTTCCTGACTCCCTCTGCCTGCATGCTGTCATTCTGACCTCCCTGTTTCCTTAATAAATGTAAAACTCACTATCACCCATTCTGTCTTGCTCAGTATTCAGCCTGCATGACACCCACAGAAAAGGCTGTTTTATCATCTCTGAGTCCTGATTCTTACAAGTTACCTATTTTTTTAGCATCAAAAAAAGTGGCGGGTGTCTCCTCTCCTCTTCCTCATGTTGACTCTGTGAATGAAATCTAATCTGAGTTCACTAAGGTAGTCATACATTTGAACTAATACAATTACTCAGCCTTCAGCACACATATTTTAATATTATTCAATTATCCACCGAGGTAAAACTCCTGTATTCCTGAGTGAAATCAAAGGGGCAGATTAACTAAACCACCACCGCCACACAAAAGACTATTAAAATTAAATAATTAACTCAATGTTGATGTCAAGATGTATCTCTGCAAAAACTAATCCTCCATTGTCTCACTGCTCATTACTGAGCATCGGTGTTGGCTAACATTAGATAACATATGACATTTTATATTGGTACAGAAGACCCCACCAAACCTTTAACTCAGACCCTGATGGAGACAGAGGTGATTTGTCAATATTTATGTCTTCACCTTCATGTACCAGAATTCAATTTTTTTTTTCTCTCTTAGTTTTTACATCGCCTTTCTCTACTGTATTCTGAATCTCCTATCTTTACCTGCTTTCCAGAAACTTTTCTCCGCCCTCCCTCCTATCATCATCCTCCCGTGGTGCATCCTCCCTCCATCCCGTTCTTTAGCGTGTAGTGCAGCCGAGACAGTGATTGATCTGGCGTGGAGGCTGTCGTGGGCCCTCCTCCTCCTGCAGTGGTTATGAACATGAGGCGGGCTGCTCTTCATAGATTTTTAAATTAGTGTCAGCTTTGCCCCAAAGATGTGTTATTGACTGATGAAATAGAAACTGAGCTCCAAACACTCAGTCCTTCCCCAGAGTTTTCCCCAGCCTGGTAATTGAAAAAGTGTGAAGGGAGTGTGTTCAAGGGAGCGTGCAACTGTGTGTCTGTGTGTGTGCCCCTGTGTTTGTGATTTTATGTGTTTGTGTGCTTGCAACTGTGTGCTCTTTATCTCTGCTGGAGAAAAATGCGCACTGCTCGCTGGAGTCAAGATTCGATTGAAGTATTGCATAGGAGATCTTTATCTTTCTACTCACCAACCCTAAAACATGAGTATTGTGTGCACCTTTAATCCTATAAATACTGTATGCTTCATGTAAGTAAGCCTGTGCAGGCATGGTTAGGAAACTGTAGTGTGTCTGAGCCCACGCCATCACACCTTTGCTGTTGTGTATCCTGAATCTTAATCACTGTGCATGCACAATGTTTAGTGTGATTTGTTTGAACATAGCTGTCATTGGCAGTCACTGTGGCTCTACAGTAAAGTCCTTGGGGGGGGGGGGGGGGGGGGGGGGGGGGTTACACCCTTGGCTAGTTCCACAGTGATAGTGTTTTCCTGAAATGTTACGGAAAAGGTTTTTCTTATTACAACTGAAGTCATATTTTTGAAATTCAGTCCAGATCTGGAAAAGGTGGCGGTATTGCTATAAAAAGAAATGACAGGCCAAGAAATAAGAAATTAAATATAAGAAATCAGTGGCGTTTGGTAAATGGCATTGAATCAGACTTCCCAGCTCTCACCACTAACTCCCCTCTTGTGTTTTTTTTTTCCGCTGCAGGGTCGGACATGGCCATCTTTTGCCTGCTTTGTGGGAAGCGCTTCCAGACCCAGACAGCATTGCAGCAGCACATGGAAGTCCACGCCGGCGTTCGCAGCTACATTTGCAGTGAATGCAATCGGACTTTCCCCAGCCATACTGCACTCAAGCGTCACCTACGCTCGCACACAGGTCAGTGGAAGTACTCACCTACCATCTTCACTGTAAGGCCATGATATAAATGGAAGCATTGATGTGCTCCACTGTGTATTATCCATCTACTCATTTTCAGCCTCTTCTCCTGGTCTGGGTTATGGTTGTAGCAAACTAAGTGCAGCAGAGTAGCCCTGATATTCCTCTCCAGAGCCACATTCTCAAACCTGTTCTGGGGAATCCCTTGGCCTTTCCAGACCAGATGGGATGTGTAATCCCTCTGCTGTTTTCTGCCCTAGGGTCAGCAGCCATTTTAACCCAAAACACCTCTGCAGAAAAGATTCTGGGAGACCTCATAATCACATGTCCAAACCACCACATGTAGCTCTTTTTGACACAAGAGGGCAGCTGTTTTCATTTTCCACTTGTGGTGAAGTCTGAGATTTTCCCTCCACCCCTAATGTGCTGTCCAGACACCCAGCAAAGGAAAGCCAGCCACTCGTATCCACAGTCACTATCTAGTCAAGAGCCTTCAAGGTCAGCACCATGATAACCTAGTAAAATGATTTGTTATTACCTAAACTGTCCTTTAAAATATTGACTATACTGTGGAGAATTAATAAAGTAGGAATGACAACAAACTATAGATCCAGCTCATGAAAATTACCATGTTTACCAGCTAATGATTAAACCCCCCCTGGTCCAACCTGTTTTACATCAGTGCCTCAGGTGCACCAGTGCAATGCAGCACCTCCGGTCAGGAAATTACTCAGCTCTGTTGGTCATGCTTAAATAAGCATTTGCAGTGAACTTGCATCACCATTTCTGTCTGGCCCTGTATTTACTAAAGAGCACAGTTCCAGCATATTCACAGTTTCTACCAAACTGTAAATAGAGCGGAGAAGAGCATCAAGGACTTGTCATAAAAACGTTGTGTCTTATTTCAGATATTTTAGTTGTTGAAACAGTTTGAAAAGTTTCAGAGCATTAATGGATCATTAATTAATTCCTGAGCTGTGGCATAGACAAAACTCTGAGTGGGTTTTTGGAAACATTTCAGCACCAAACCAGCACTGAAACACAGTTTCTGAGTTGTTAAGATTTTGACATGCTCTCCACATAATGAATATCAACATGTGGTTAAAGACAGTTAAATATTGTCATGTATTGTTATTTCCCCTAACCGTAAGACTAGATTACCATCTGCCACAGGCCACAGTTTCACTGTGTGGCAACAAGATTTTGGTAAAATTATTAATTTTATATGGGTATATGGGAATATAAACATACTTAATACTTAATCCTGAAACTTTTTCTTGTAAATTTCTTGATAAATTTTTTCTCAGATTACCATACAATATTCTACCATTGTGGTGTATTAGAGTAACAGAATAACTAACCAAAAAAAATAAAATGTGCACAGCCATAGTAGCAAGAACCTGCAAAAACCTTACACTCTGGGTCAGGACAAGGATTGTCATTGACAAATATAGCTTACACTGTAATACAGAGTAAAAAAAAGCATGTTTTATTTTAGGGAATGGGAGTGAATTATGTTATCCCCACACAGTTACATTGCTCCTGTAGCTTAGCTGAATAAACAGCATTAATTCAGGTCAACGAAATGAATGAATTCTGCAGCAGTCAGACGAGGCTTATTTACAGTGACTATTTTGTTGTTGTTGTTTTTTTTTTCTTTTCCTCCGTCCACTAGTAATTCTCTCAGTGCTGGCTCTCCACTGAGGCGAGGCCAGGATACTAATACATTGCTGCAAGGGAGCAGAGGTAGCCTGACGGATGTGGCTATTCAGAGTGGGGGAAAAAAAAAAAAAAAAAAAGAAACGCTACCATGACAGAATATGAACACATGGAAATGAATCCCATTTCACTGGCGAGGGTTGGATGCTTTTTTCTTCCCCCTCTCTCCCTCTCTCCCTCACCCAGCTGCCTGTCTGCGACCTTAAATAACAGTCTCACTGTCAGAGCCGATTTAGCTCACGGGCTCACGGATAAATATTTGAAACGAAAGGCAGTGAGATGAGAGCAGTCGGCCCTATTTACAAGTCAGGCGAATACACCATTAGTGTGTGATGGTGGTACGGGCTCGGGGGGAGGGGTCGGAGTGTGTGTGTGTGTGTGTGTTGGGGGGGGGGGGGGGGGGGTGAACAGAGCTGCTTGAGCCGCCTGTACAGTAGCGATGCACACATCTGCTCTGTCTACCAGACATTGGAGAGGACACAAGCAGCGTCTCTGATCCACCTGCCCACCTGGGCAACGCAAATGTCACCCCAGCCCGTCTCTGGAGCTGCAGATGAGACTTTGCAGCCTCGTGTCACTTTGAACCTCATCCCGCTGTGGGCGTGTGTTAAATCACAATGAGCCAGCCGTGAAAGCAATCGTTTAAATATGATGGGGAGCCTTTTGTCAGGGGATTATAAAGTCAGCAACTCACACAGCATCACATCGGCACCAGAAATAGGTACTAATTTACCCTCCAAAAAAAAAAAAAAAAAAGAAGTAGAGGCATGGCGTTCCTCTACATTTACACTTTGATGTTAATAATCTCATTCACACTTTGCAGGGTAACAAGGCAAAAATAGTGTATAAAAACAGACAGAGCTAGACAGCATATCCGCCTTAGAGAATCAGCCTTATACGTTTACCTCCATGTTCTCTTGTCTGTTGATACAGAGACATGTATCAGAGGCACTGTCGTCTAGCAAAGTCCATCCAATGTAGGCATTTGTTACATGTTATTCTTAAAGCAAAATAACACCGTGCTTTCCGTAGTTAGGATACTCAAATATAAAAACTGAAATGCTATGAAAGTTGTTGTATTTTATAAGATATTTTATATAGATGAAATGAACATGTCAAGGAGGTGGCCGTACCTTTTTCAGTCCTGAGCAGTGTCCAATCTTCTCTTTAATCTTCACATGGCACCAACAAGCTCCGCCACTCTGCGAGAAACGCAGGACACCAGGAGTCCACATTAACTGCTGCTCATAAATCGTATTGCTGTGAGCAACATGTAATAATTAAAGAGGACTCAGATGTGCCTATCGACATTTTTATCTATTATGAGCTTCTCTCATCTGGATCACAGATGACCTGGACAGTAAGAAGATGCTGATTTTAGTGAGTAAACCAAAATCATCTTTGAACAACTACAAGTGGAATGAAACAAATTATTTTTTCAGCTTTGTATTCAAGTTTCTCTAAAGACATATATTTAGTTATTTCATTTTATCTGTTTTATCCATATCACTCTACCTAGTATTGGTTTTTAACTTCCAAGCAAATATTTAGATTTTTTTAGTAAGATTTTGTTCACTTCCTAGAACAATCTTCCCAGAAGTATATCGCTCTTTTCAATTAAGCTTTCAAAAAGCAATTGAACGCAGAACTGTAGAAAATGAATCCTAAAACATTCGAGACTAGAATAAGCAGCATTTTATTTCAATAGATTTTTTTTGGAACAATGTCTTCAAGGTAAAAAAAAAAAAAAAGAAAGAAAGAAAAGAAATCCTGCTATTTACTAGTTTAAATAGAGCATGTCTGAGTGGTTTTATGGGAGTGCATGACCATCTTTATAAGGCTGACCTGAGGTTATTACTGTGTGCAGTGACAGCGAAGGGAAATCCTGCACGTGCAGCCATTTCGGCAAGTTGTTTTGGTGGTTTCGGGCGTGGCAGTATTATTCTTGGATGTTTAGTAGTAACATTAAGGTTGCATTGGTTATGCATCCAATGCTGTACCTGTTGAATGGTGCTCTATTTTCTGATTTAGGAGCCTACATGTTTGATTCAGCCACCTGTTGAGCCACTTGCCAAGTTTGTGTGGACAGATTTTTCCCTCCACTTAATTCACACTTATAAAAAAAAATCTTCTTGACAGTCAGCTGGACTTGAGGCAGCCACTGTAGCATGAACAGTAATTGGAAAAAGTTGAAAAGTTCTTGTATTGTTATGTTGCCGTAACAATGGCCTTTCAAGGTTCGACTTTATTTAAGCTGTGTTTTATCGTTAATGAGGTTTAATGAATAAGGTGTCTTTGTTTCAGTACATTACAGTAGTCTTCAGCAAACAAATGCATAGACAGACAAGCACTCACACACAAAAATCACGGGTTCCCAGAGGTATTTTCTACAGGAAGCAGGCAAGAATTTCCCGTAAAAACCAAGATCTTAATTCCCAGTATTAAACTCTTCATTTTAATGGACATAGTGTGGCATCTCATCTACCACAGAAAATCTTTCGAGATATAGCTTGGTTATTGGTTGAATCACCGTTCCGTTGTATCAACTGACAACAGAGAGCAGCAAAAAGCACTTTTATGGACATTCATTATGTGTTCTTCATTTTACCTGTCTGCCGGCTTATCTTCTGAAAGCAGCCTTGCTAGTGTGGCTCTGACACTGGATCACCATTTAGGACGAGGGAGGGAAAAAAACTGATTTAATGGTGTTTATTTCAGCGTCTTAATCTTGCCATCTCTCCCTCAGTGTGTCTCTCCTCTTATTTCCCCCCATCCACCTTCAGTTTCATCACCTTCTCTTAACATGCCAGGATATTACACATACCTCCATGTTGCTTCTTTATTTTGTTTATATATCTTCATTGCACATATGTACAGTACAGTATAGGCTAAAGCATACATGCACAGAAATACAATGCCGGCTTATAACAGTGGCAGCCATGGCAGCTGTGCTATTCCCCTTCCCTAACACCACACACACACACACACACACTCTGTCTTTACAGACCAGGCCTTCATTAATATTCTGTTGTTGTGCACTGTCTGTGTGTAAGTGTCTGTGTGTGTGTGTTTTTGTTTTTTTTTTTAACTCAGAGCCAATTTGCTGTCTGCTGTGGCGGGGTGTTTTGTGTTCGCAGCTGTATTTGATAGTGCTACAGCCAGAGAGAGAGAGAGAGAGAGAGAGAGAGAGAGAGAGATGAATTTAGAGAGAGAGAGAGAGAGAGAATGAGCCAGTTCTGGTCCTGGCAGTGATGGAGCTCGGTGATTTACAGCCTCTTACCGTATATAATGAACACGCCCCAGGTGCCCATGGGCACAGGCACCCTCAGCAGGCCTTTGGGGTGTCAAAAGAGGTGATAAGAATGGGGATGGGGGGGTGGGAGTGTATGTAAATGTAGAGATGGTTTGGGGCTCGGGGGGGGGGGGGGGTCAGGAGACGCAGGTGGTGATGCTTGGGGGCACCCATGGGTCCACTAACCAAACATGCTGTGGTTCCACCTCACTGTGCTGGGTCCTCATCTGTGGCCTCCCCGCCATGTGGTCACAGCAGAGAAAGAAAGAGGAAGACAGGAGAGAAAGGGAGGAAGCAAGAAAGAAAGGGAGGATAGAGGGAGAAAGGAAGTTATAGTGGCAGATTTGGGATGGACAGAGGACGTGTTCCCATTATTCTCCATCCCCCGTGAGAATATCCTGACAAAATGAAGTCCCGTCTGGCCCTTTACATCCTCACATTGTGATTATAGAATTGTGTCTGATTTATTTAAAGCTCTGCAGTGTAACTTTGCACTTTGGCGTCCCCGAGTGGCTAGAGCAGATAACATGCATGATATGCATCCCAGGCACATACAGGATGCTGGAGCTGGGCAGCAGCCGCTTGGCATTTTATACCAGTCTGTGCTTTTTCTGCCTCAGCTGATACTGGACATTAAATTGGAAAATCAGTGTTTTACCTGTTGTCTACTTATTGTTATCACCAAAAAGGCCTCCTACCTTAACCAAAATTTCAGTTGTGAGTGAAGAGTAGTATAAGTCATATCCAGGCTTCAGATTATCTGCAAATAAACCTATGAGTGATGTCAGAGACACTATTTCCATTGTTTTGTTTTGTTTTGTTTTAATTCAGGGTTTCAGCATTCTGTGGTATTGGGTGTATGTATGTTCTAGTAAATGTAATTCAATGCAGAAACCCTGGTTTATCCTTTTAAGTGAAAACCTTGTATTGCATCTGAGAAAGACAGCAAGCTCTTTTGCTCTAATTCAAGATTTTTGATGATGTTTTCCAGCAGCAGACGTTAGCGCAGCAACAGGACATTAAGCATAAATAACCCTCCATAGGCCTCCTCGGTGTATTAGCATCCCACTCGCTGGTCTGATCGGAGGCCCTAATTAAAGACAGGTGAATCTGAGCTCAATTATTATTCTTGCAGCGTCGTGCGAGCCCACCGAGCTCCGTGATGGATTGTGATCTCTGCTGTGGTTGAAACGCTAGAAAGAGCACAATGTCTTACAGCGGGAGCCACTGATAACTTCATGCAGACAAATAAAGACTGTCACTTTTATTGATTTTTACCCAGCCCCCACCACCACCGCCATATACACCCACATCTCCTGCTCCATCCCTGTCTCGGTTTTATCCCTCCCCCCACACCCCTCCAGCCCCATCAAAGCTTCTCTTTAATGGGTAGGCGTCCAACATCACAAGGCATTGAAAACGTTTTCTTCCATGAAAGTATAGCACCCCCAAAATGTGATCAGCATTTAAAAGGTATCCATCTCTTGTTCTTCTTTCATACCCTCCTCTGTCTCTCCTCCTAAATAAACCCAAATAAACACAAACATACTGTATATCCAGACATCGAATGTAAAATATGCGCGATGGAAGTGAAATTGTCTCTTTAACAGTCGGGCAGCGGCGGCAGCACATAACAAGAAATGCAATTTATTCCCTGGCACGTTGCTGCTCGGACAGGCAGATAAGACAGGCATAGGTCATTGATGGTGACTTAAACCTGCAGCGGTGGAGTGAAATACATTAATAAATATCCACAACATTACTCGCATGGAGAGTGTAACACGGGGGGAAGCAAATGATGCAGGGAGGAGCTCCTCATCAAGCATGGGAATACAATTAGTCTTTGGACTGCTGGTGAGAGCCTCCTGCAAATCATAATATCCCTGATCATTGACATCTGAATATCCATTACAGCTGCCCTGTGGGGACCTGTGCTCTGGCAGCCTGAGGAGCAGAATGTGATTCCTGTTGTCATTTTCATTTTCGTAGGCACACGTACTGTACATCCACAGCCGGCGTGGTGTCTGAAATAAGTCTGATGTCTCAGAATGGAAGTATGATGCTCTGTAAATCAAAAGTGTGAATACATTTACCCAGCGTGAAAGGATTAGACAGAGGGGCCATGAATAGAACCTGACAATATACTGACAGTAAATAAATACAGTGAAAATAAAGGTATGAAAAGGCAGAGAGGGATTTATATTTGTCTGCAACTGACTTTCCAGCTTTTGTTTCAGTCGTTCTCATTCAATCCATTCCAAAACATCACCACAGCTTAACCAAATTTCCCTACAATACTGAAGATGTAACAGCTGACATTCTGCTTTCTTATAAGGTTTTGAGGCCTGATGTTCACTCTAAGCTAAATCGATCAAAGTGATGTCAAATATAACGCTGCCAGCAAACAAAATCCTTACTCCACGTCGGATGTTGGCTGCCACGTCTCGAATCACATTGCTTACGAGTCACCTTGGCACCAAAAACATTTTGACATGTTCTCAAAACAAGCAGTAAACATGGTGTTATGTATCCTCAGACTAGCATAACAAGAGGTAAATACAGCAAGGCTGGCTTTAAGGCCTTAAACACGAGGCTGAACTGAAGATGATCTCATAAAATTTGCAGCAAGTAACCAATGAGATGATATTGTTTATATGAACATGCTTTTTTTTGTTTATCAAGCTGTCAGTTTGGTCTGCAGTACAGCGCTGACCTCAGACTACAGGCACAATGTGAATGTTGTAGCCACCTCATGGTTTTGTCAAATTCAAAACATAATATGTCAAAGGATAATAAATTTCACGACGACAGACTTAGACTGTCCACATCAGCCAGGTCATCCATTAATGCATCGTGAGACCGGTATTGCATGGTCAATAATACATCTCATGGCCAGTGAACAGTCATGACAGTCTACAATTATTTAAGGCTTTACACCAAGCAAAACAACAGTGCAGGTGATTTGTAGAGAAACACAAAAGACGGGTTACATTCGTCTGCTTGTATTAAAGCCTTTAAGTGGGTATTCATTAAAGCATAGCACCTGTTGCTCTGGTATTGTGCATAAACTCACCAAAATGACCAGACACCATATTCAGTGACGTGGCTCACTTTAGGTTTCACAATTTTATGGTTACATTTTTGTATATACATCAAAACATAGATTCTGTGATGACAAACTTGGTTCATTATTGTAGCTTTGCCACATCAGTCAGGTTATCCATTAGTGCATTGTGAGTCTGGTACTGTATGGTCAATAATATATCTCATGGCCAGTGAATAGCCATGACAGGCTACAATTATTTAAGGCTTTACACAAAGCTAAACAACAGTGCAGGTGATTTGTAGAGAAACACAAAAGATGGGTTACATTCGTCTGCTTGTATTAAAGCCTTTAAATGGGTATTCAATAAAGTATAACATCTGTTGTTCTCATATTGTGCATAAATCCACCAAAATAACCAGACAACACATTCAGTGATGTGGCTCACTTTAGGTTTCACAACTGAATGTTTATCATCTAACATTTTTGTTTGTCAGAATAACTGCATTGCGATTTAAGTCAAAGTTTTAATGATATTCAGATTAATTAGTTCTTGTAAGTGTACAGTGAGCGAAGCTTCATGTTTCCGGCCTTCGTGCTGTTGTAGTGCTCGCCTTTTCACAACAGATGAATTAAACTCTGCCTTTTCTTCCCACATTTCAGCAGGGGACCACCCATTTGAATGCGAGTTCTGCGGGAGCTGCTTCCGAGATGAGAGCACGCTGAAGGGCCACAAACGCATCCACACCGGGGAGAAGCCCTATGAATGTAACGGCTGTGGGAAGAAGTTCAGCCTCAAGCACCAGCTGGAAACCCACTACCGTGTGCACACAGGTACTGTGATCAGAATCAGTCTGACTGACAAAGAAGGTGACTGAAGAGCAAAACGCTGAATTTATTGATACTGCTGTCCGTTCGCTGTTCAAAGGAATCAGCTATTTCCTGATTTAACTTCTTGTTCAGCGTCGTTCCGCTGCTGTCGCTATGGAGCTATTCCTCGGATTGGTTCATAATATAGGTTTGAAAAGAATATCAAGCTGTACATCTAGATCTTGTTTTACTCAAATATAATATATATACTCATGAGCAACATGAACATGCAATGAGATGTTATCCCATTCTTTGCATTATATCTCATTTCCCCTTATAATAATACAGCGTTGAAACCTATGTAGCATATGGAGCCTGTAGGAAATCCAAGTTGCAAGGCACAGGCCAGACCACATGAATATCTCTGTTGCTGTGATACAGTAGATGAATGTCTCAGAAGTCTTTGTATTGATCCCAGTATATTTAGAGCCCCATAAAGATGTTGACACAGTGATAAGCTGGGTGCCCTGGAGAATGAGTGCATGCTACGCACCAGACTGAGTAAGGATACCACGAGTACTCACCAGGATGGCACACAGCCAAGGCTTTATGCTTCCTCACCATCTCTTTTTCTCCAACACAGACACACACACACACACACACACATAGCAGCACCCTCCCATCTCCCATTCAATAAGCCAGCTGTTAAGCCACACTATCAAGGCAGCCTGTCCAATAATTGGCTCCCCCCCGTCCACCCTTTCCCCTTTTACGTGGGGGAGGGGGGCTTAGCGTTAAGCCGGAGAGCAACAGCAGATAACAAGAGCAAGTGACAAGCTCACAGTCAAAGGCCACCTCACACAAAAGGCAGCTGCTTGATGAATCATCGACATTGGCAACCTAACCTCCCCGCCCCCTTCTCTCCACACATCCCAAATGCCAATGGCGGATCAATACCCGGGCCCTATTTGCAATTCATTATTAGCTGGTTATTTGAGGCGACCCTGTTTACAGTCTGGTTATCAATATCATCAACATCATGCAGGTGTCCACACTGCTGCAGTAAAACACATGACGGCCGGGCAGGCACTGTATTTATGCTTATTGGCTAAACGGTGCCGTAACCCCGCCCCCTGCTCCCACCCAGCAGAGGTCAAGGTTAACCAGGGCTCCGAAAGAACAGGCAGACCGAGCAGCAGAAGCATGACGCCACTCGCTTTGCCAGCTCACATGTGTGAAGCTCCAGCTGAAAGGTGACAGCAAGCGCTGGGCCAGATCACTTCCGACAGCTCATTTCAAATGCCATTGCTAAAGGTCAGCATTTACATGTCTAATTTGCGTCTGCTGGCTTGAGCGCTGGTGGATTATTCCCTGCCATCACTCAAATCATTAGCACATTTAGGTTGGCTGCTGTTGCTGAATTGAAATGTGCCTCTTGAATATAGCAGCCCCCACAGCAAAAAAAAAAAGCAGCATTGCTCTTTGATTTATGACACCTTCAGGAGTTCTTTGTGGCAGGAGCTGTATTATGTGTAATGTACCAGAGATTAGTTTATCAGATGTGCTTTATAAAAGAAATACGAGGTATTTAAACATATTCTACCACCTGGAATTTTAACCCATGTGGATCTTAATCTAAATATTATTAGGTCGTTTTCATTTAAAGTAATTCAGGCCTGTTTGATTATTCTCACGGAATAAAGACGAGTAGATTTGGTTTATTTACAACTCAGGTCGTATTTTTCAGTTTTACCATCATTTCTATCAGTTGTGATAGTATTATACGCACCAAAATAATTACTGAGATCTGGGAACACAGTGACATTGCTACAAATCCAACAGAGCAACAAAACACAAGGTCTTCCAAAATTTAGAATACAGAAGCTGCATTTTTCTGTCCTCTTGAGTGAATGACTGTGATGAAACTGAAAGCTCCAGAAGAAACTGAAAAGTGGACCTTCGGCTAAGATTTTTTTTTTGTCTGTTTTTTAAGTACAACTATGTTGAACAGTTCGGGCCCTGGAAGTGTATATAAACATGATAGAAGCAGCTGTTTGCATAGACGTCTTTAGTAATCTGTTGTTGGTGTCATAGATTCAGAGTTTGCATTGGACTGTTTTCATAAGGACCGTGGACACTGAACATTAAAAAGATAATCATTCTCTGCAGGGTCTCAGGTGCCACATTCAGTAGTTGCACATTTGATTAAATAGCAGGACATCTCTCTCTTTCATTTTCCTCTGTTGCGCAGCGTGATATGAAGAAAAGTCTTGCGTGGCTCCAAAATCCGAATACAGTGGGGTCTTTTTAATATAGTCAGTAATGAGAATTGATAACAAATGAACACAAAGGAGTTCTATCCCCTCAACCGCAGGAATAATTAGAAGATCATTTTGTTATCTTCTAGAGGGATCTGTTGATAGACCTGACTGGCACTGTGTTGACACTGTGTATCAGAGGTGAACAAACTTCACTGCTGTACATTCATGCTTTTATTCTTCTTCGTCTTAGAGTTGTACCAATTATGGGAGGCAGCTGGAATGACTTAAAAGAGTTAGTGTAGCCTTTTACAGCTGCACACTGCTGTTCAGTAGACAGTTGGGATTTCACTGCTGGGTTTTGACTTGTCACTTAACTGTGTGCACGGTCCAATTATCATAACAACACCAGAATTCCTTGTGGGCCAACAGGGTGAAATCTGTGGTCTCTAAATTAGTGGTGATGGGTATCACCCTGACAGAGAGACTTTTTTCACTTCATTTTTCTTTTTGATTTTTTTTAATCACACAACAGGTTTCAAATGCTGCTGTCTGAACTGCCAAGACACAATGTTTTGCCATTAAAGGATAATTTGTTTAAATTACACGGGTTCTATTGTAGTTTTGGCCAAAATTCCTATCAGTAATAATGCCCTTGTCAGTAAGTTAATAGGTAAGATCCCTAAAAAGAAGTCTGAAGGGGCAAGAAACCTGAGCAGTCAGAAGATCGTTTGATCTAGAACACAAAGGTGTTTTGTACTTACTGTTGTTGTATGCACACAGTTTTGCTATGCAATTAGGAGACATTATCAACATTTTGCGTGCTCTCACTTTAACTCTAAATAAAGTGGTTCAGATAAGCTGGCTGAACTGGTGGTTTGTTTACTACCTGTCTGATTGTTTGAGGACTTGTGTTTCTTGCCACACTGTGTTAGCAATGTTCCCGCTGTGCCACCCAGATCTCTGCAGTTACTTTACAAGGTAGAGTATCCTATCTGATAGGAATGATGGCCAAAACTACAAAATAAAAGAATTAGGGAAATACATACGATACATTACTTGTTGTTATACTGGGAAAAAACGGATGTGTGGTAAAAACATGATTACTCACACAAGAACTTTGTTGGAATTGTTGGAGGTAAGTGAATTGTCATACTGTTTTAAAATAATGTTGCGGTGTTCCAGGTTTGAACAACAGAAACTGCTGGTTAAATGCATGTATTCCCTGATTCACAGAGACATCACACTTGAACAAGGACACAACGCTGTCCTTGTTTGGCACCATGGCTAACACAGTTGTTGTCTTCAACCCCACCCTACCATCCTTAGGTGAGAAGCCATTCGAGTGCAAGCTGTGCCACCAGCGATCCAGGGACTACTCGGCCATGATCAAGCACCTGCGCACCCACAATGGCGCCTCGCCCTACCAATGCACCATCTGCCTGGAGTACTGCCCGAGCCTGTCAGCCATGCAGAAGCACATGAAAGGCCACAAGCCTGAAGACATCCCCCCAGACTGGCGCATAGAGAAGACCTACCTATACCTCTGCTATGTCTGAGACCGGGAGAGTGAAGAGAGGGAGGGTACGTGAGAGGGTGGGGACGGGGTTGAGAGGTAAGGGGAATGTAATTGAGCGGATAGGAGTCATGAAGCTGTAGTGGAGTGTTGACGATTGAGGAACGTCAGCAGCGAGACACTCGAAGGCAAGAGGGTTTGTTTTCTCTTTTTCTTTTCATGCAAAGGCGGCGACAACCGACGGGGTTAAAGGGTGGTGATGGTGGGACAAAAGTGCTAAGAAGAGGAAGACTTGGACACGGAGAGAGATTCTCCACCATTGTTCGGATTCACCGGGTCATTCACTACATCTGCAACTGTGTTATTGTTTCAGGTCATTTCATGCAGCGCCATAAAGTGAGCAAGCTGCAAGGAAGTGACTTTTTGGATGCTGCTGCCACAGTGGTGAGAAAGCAGATTCTCAAGGGCTATCTGAAGCTGCACATCTATACCATCAGGAACCGAATCTTTCACTCCGTTTTTTTTAGAGTCCATTGTCTTATGAAACAGGTGGAAAGATTTTTTTTTTTTGTTATACTTTGGTATTTGGTGTGTTTACATTCAGACTGCTCAATCATGCCAGGTAGAATCACATGAAAGAATATGTGAATATGAGCATTGGTTTAGGCCCCCAGTTCATCATGTCACGGTCTGCTTTCCAAGTATTAAGGACCTTCTTTCTTTTTACCATAAATCTACATTTCTAGTTATTATGAACCACAAGAAATTTATCTTGGACTGACATATTTTTTTCAACAGTTTCATCAAATCATGTGAATTTAAGAGACGAACACTCCAGAGTTTGAATCAGCTACTTTGGGTGAACATGCCCCTCACCTTTCCCAGATGGGAAATGTATCTGTTTTATCACCTCCCATCACTTATGCCAGAGCAGCAGGCACAGATTTCCCAGTTGTTTTTTTTTTTTACAGAAATCGACCAGTCGACCTGTCCATACATTGAATCCTTCAGATCCCAGCATGTGGCAGTAAGATAGCCCCTGAGAATCAGCAGCAGAGCCTGTAGGCTTATGCAGTAGATGAAACAGCTGAACTGGACGGGTCGGAGCATTAAAATACTGCAAACCAAGCGCCCATTTGGTTGCGAGGGGGGAAGACGCTAGTGCTGCTTTTAGTTGGATGTCTCCACGGTTTTCTCAGTAGTCTTCCTGGTTCTGCATCACACGAGGGCTGGAGAAGGTCGAGTCACCACTGCCCCCTCCCCCCACGGTTCTCCCCCAGAGAGCCAAAGGCTAACTTGCGTCACTTTTTCATCTTATATATTATTTTGTTTTTTGCTCTGCATCATAGTTTATCATGGCTTGATTGCACAGGTAAAACCAATTACGACAACAGTTTCTGTTTGATGTCTGCAAGGTATATATTTTTTCATTAAATCATAACTCGCAATTACAATACACCACAATAAACCCAACCTACTCGCCTACATAGCAATAGATAACTGGACTGCTTTTATCCATGTACATTTAACCAGATTACTATCATTATCTCACACTAATGATGAACTACAGAAACTGACACATAAACAGTAACACTTTGATCACAGCAGATCTGTCCATTCACCACAGTGATGGAACACAAAATGGGAAAAGGCTGCTTTCCGTGGGAGTCCTGTGACTTTGACTGCTAGTAGTGAATGTTGAAGAAGTGCTGGGAATGCCTTAGCTGCACACCTTAACATCTCTGTCAAAGGTGGCGTGGCAGGTTGAAGACTGTTATATCGCTGCAAAAACATGAATGTGAACGACTGTAAGCCAGGTTCATGCGAGGCTGTGTCAAAACACACACTGTACCAGGTTAATGCTGCCTTTCATTCAAAGTCAGAAACCTATAATTCCAGCCTTGGAGGTTGTGATTACTCTTGGAGGATTTTTTTCCATCTGGATCACAATCACATGCTGTTCCCCGTGCAGCAGCTCATACATTAACTAGCCAGCTAGCAGCTGAAAAAATTTTATTTTACACTTGAAATTAATATGTGTCATCATTCAGGTGTTATGATAGATTGGACGGATCTATAACAAGAGTTGAAACAGACCACACATTGGGGTGATGAGGTCATGCGGTCTTCAGATTCAAACTTTAGGCGCCACAGGGCCCCAAAAACCCAAAACCTTTGTTTGGGAATATAGACCACTGAAGCAGAAAATCAGCTGATGGACCTTAAGGAAGGGCCTGTGTTATCTTATAGTGATATTACAGATTTTGTGTTTTAATGGTTCATATTCTCAGATATATTTGCACTGAATGAAATTTCCACCAGGACTTTAAACAAAATGCAATTAAGATGCTGCGTGTACTCTGCTGTTTGTATCGGATGTGTGTGTGCATCACCGCTCAGAGAGGGGAAGGAAACAGTGGTTAGTAGGGGCCCTCAGCATAATGTTAAAAGTCAGCTTCTTGGAAAAACCGTCATCTTGAAGATCTGAATATTCTGCATACAGCTCAAACTGAAGGGCTTGTTTTGTTGGGTAGGATGTAAGGATTTCTGACTTTCTGATGTTTCTGAAATGCAGCATTAGCCCTGGATTGGTATGCACAGCCACAGGTGTTAAGGTCGAACCGAAGGCTTTAATGAACATCAGCGCATGTGACAGCGTTACCGAGGTGATCACATATCCAAATGGCCGGTGGAAAAGGGGGAAATCACTGATTGGACGAGATATGGCCCAGCAGCTTAGGGGGCAACCAGTAAGACGACAGAATAAATCAACTCTTTCTCTGTGGTTTTGTCCCTGCGCTTTGTCTCTCTCGTCTCCTGTTGTTGTTGTTGTTGTTGTTGTTGTTATTATTGACCTTGAGTTTGATCTCAACACATCGTACTTGAATTACCTCGTTTTGTGACCTCATGTTGCTTGTGTATTTTAATTTTCCTTTTTGTTTCATTTGTACACTTTTTTTTGTTTTTTGTTCATGAGTGTATGTCGGAAAGATGCATCGCACAACATGATGAGGCAATGCATACGCAGAAAAATTAAGTGCCACGGTGAAGAGATTTGTTTGTTTTCTAATGTTGTGTATTTCTTTGTGCATTACTTGTTACCAAACTTGGTATTATTAACCCCGCTTGTTAAAGAGCCGGAAGGTTTGGTCATTTGTTTAAAAAGCTACCTCTAAGTTGTTTTCTTTTTTTTTTTTTTTTTCCTTTTTAGGCAAAAGCACATTTTTGTGTTTGTGTTTTGCATTATTTCATCATTGCTACTTCATCTCATGCTTTTTTTTTTCAAAAGTTGATTTATGATTGTCTGTTTTTAAGCAAAATGTATATAAAAGGGTAAGAAATAACAAAAGTAGAGGTTGATAGGATGAGAAAAGTCATTCAAATGGGTGTTTATTCTTCTCTTATAGTCTCCCCCTGCACCTCCAAACACAGAAGAGCAGAGAAAAAAAAAAGCAATTTTGAAGCCTTAAGTGATGAGTAAGAGGGATGCAGCAGATAAGAGAAAGTACTATTGCTTTTTAAGAGGGTTTAAAAACAAGAATTTAAACTTGAAAATATGTGAATAGAATTGTAGTTTTGTAATGTGAAAAAAAAAAAAAAGAAGGTTCATCAAAAACGCTGAACCACCCAGGACAGGTCATATTTGCAGTGATGCAGAGTGCGTTGGACAATTGGAACTGCAAGTGGTAATCAAAAAAGAAAAACCAGAAGGTTAAAAATAGAGATTCTCTCAGCTGACAAGCTCTCTTGAGAAATGAGTGTATTCCTGAACAAGAGCCAACAGAGGCAATTTGATATATAAAAATTGTGATATTTTTGTATTCAGTGTCAGTCCTTTTTCCATTTGTGGAGGGTTACAGCAGGGCACAAATATTTGTATTTCTTTTTTTTTTTTTTACCTGTTTTTTTTTCTCTCTCTGGGTGTGAATCATTTTTGCCTTGCTCCTCTTTGATATTGTTGGACAAAAAAAAAAAAAAAAAAAAAACGTGTGTGAACATATTGTAATAATAAGTGTTGCTTTCTGGATGTCAAATTGCATTGTAGGTGAAGGACTAAATCTATCTGCCACAAATTTTACGAGTGTGTGTGTATGTGACACAGTTTAAAAAAAAAAAAAAAAAAGGAAAAAAAAGAAAAAAAAATATGATAAAATACGGGACGGCAGGAGGGCGCTGCCAAACCGACCAATTAGTACTTGTCATTCACAATTTTTCAATCAAACTTGACTGTCAACATATTTCTTGTTTTGTTTTTGTACTTGAAAAAAAAAAAAGAAGAAGGGATGGCATGTCCCGTGGTGTCTTGCCATTTTATTCTCAAACACTGTGAGCTGAGGGGACTTTTTCACCCTCGTAAAATATCCACCCACTATAATATACCCAGTCACGGCTCAGTCTGAACCACCAGAATGCAAGACCTGTTCAGTCACATTATTCCTATCATCGTCCTCTGAATGTTTTCTACTTTTTCGTGCGGGTGAAAGAGTGCGTAAAAGAGTGTGTAACTATGTGTGTGTGCGTGTGTGTGTGTGTGTATTAGTGGAAAAATGCACTAATCAGATCAGATACAAAATAAAAGGATATTCTATGCCACTTTTTTTCTCTATGTTGGAAAAAATATATATATACATTGGCATCGATATAGTTCTTCCCTCAGTGTTCCTCCGATGTTTCTGTACTATCTTTGTGCCTAAAAATGGAAATTGTTCAACAAAAATATCCATCTATATCTGCTTAGTTTCTGTATTTTCAGAAGAAAATAAAAATGGTGTCTCCAGCACCCTAGGGATGTCATGACGCTCGAAAATGACCTGATTTTTTTTCTTTTTTTTTTCTTTTTTTTTAATCCTGAATAGAGCAGGCTTTTTTTTTTTTTCCAAGGACTGCGATAAACCCTTAATGCTACTGAAATAGCAACTGGGATTCTGCATTCACTTCTTTTCTTCGGGCCATACTCTGTGATTGGCACCCAAAAGCATTTATTTAGCGACACAAAACAAAACATGGGGGAAAAAAATTTACTGGAATCCAGACAGGCTGCAGTGGTGAAACAAGTCTGCAAAGACTTTTGGGACAAAATCTGCTGCATGAAATTGTTTTCCTGCAAGCAAATTAAGTCTGAGTTTGCTTCTCCACTTGCATTGTCTGTTCTATTTTTTTCTCTCTCCCTCTCATTTTTGACAGCAACAGGTTTGCTTATGAAAAAAAAAACTTTATATTGCTCTTGAAAAAAATAAAAATAAAATAAAATAAAGAAAACCTCCATTTGGGTAGGTTGGCAGTAGGGTATTCCCCTTCTGCTTTTCTTCAGTTTTTTTCGAAAGTACTTTTTCTTTTCTACAAAATGCATTTAGAAGGGGATGTTAAATTCGTCAGAGAGGAATCATGGCATCCCTGGAGCTGGCACTCTGTGTTTTGGTGTGGTGTTTCTAGAACAAAGTAGCCATTTCATGCAGTGTTGCAATGCATGTGCCATCGAGGTCTAGACTAAAAACTGTTTGAGTAACAAAGCACCAAGACATTGTATTTTTTTATATTAGCACTGAGGACCAATTGCCCTGTCGGACCAAGCATAACAAAGCTTTTTATGTAACAAAGCTTTTCTCTCTTTGTCTTTCCCTGGCTTGTCTGTGCTACTTCTCTCCTCCATTGTTGTGACAGCACAAGTGCCAGTCAAGTTGCTCTGTATTAAGAAAATAGTGTTTTCATTATGATTTGAATTGTTATAGTTTTTGTCTACCTCAGCACCTAATCTTAGCCTAATCTTAGAAGGTGCCCAATTATTATTTTTTATTTTCTTTATTTCGTTCTCTTATTGTTGTCAGTTGTATAATTTTTTTTGAAATTTGCATTAGAGCTTTGCAAAGGTCCTTTGTCTTTTCCAGCGACAACGTGCTATTTTTTTCCGTGGCAGTGCGTTTCCTGTTGAGCTGTGCCACCAATCTATAGCCACCGTCTGTTGATATAGAGGTTGTTCTTTTTTTGTTTCTTTCCATGTAGAATCAGACACATCTCTTTGTAACATTTCAGTGTTCTCTGATGGAGTGTGAAAAAAAAATAAAAAGGAAAAATAAAAGATTGAATGCTGCAGGTTCTCTTCTCCATGTTGTCACTAAAGTCAATGTTGTGCCTTTGATAGTGAAAATATAAAGAATATTTCTTTTTTTTTTTACATCCTACTAACAGTAGATTGTTTTTTGTAGTGGATTTTTTTTTTTTTTTTGTATTTTTATTTATGAGTCTCATAATAAAAATCAAATCATGATGTTCAGTTGTATACTTTCAATCTGCAGTTAGAAAAAAATAAAAAAATTGACTTCATGTTGTCTGTCTTAGCCCTCTTTCTGGTTCACTGTTTGTTTCCTGATATATTTTTTGCTATAACAAAATAGTATGCTTGTAGCTGTGGGTGTTTGATCTGCTCTTTAACATTGTACCATACGTTTGCTACTACTTCAATGATACACTTCATCGTGTAGCTGTAAGGAAGGAGGAATTACAATCTCCGAAGTCTTTCAGTTCATTGAAATGAAAAAACACCAACAGCTTCAATGGCATGAAATTATTTTATGGCTTTAGTTTGTACATTCACATGCTGCTTTTGAAAAAAAAAATTAATACCTCCCTGTTTTTCATGCTTTTTTGCATGTTAATTGAATCAAAGAAAGACAAAAGAAGTATAGTTACTTCCTGATATTCCCTAGCATTATCTTATACATGCAGCCCCATGTACATGCATACACGCTGTGATAGGACTTGTCAATATGTTGCCATATTACATCTTCTTTTAACTAGTACTTAACAAGTTGTGTTCCCACAGTTTCTGGCCTGCTTCCTGCCTCTGTGTGACCATCAGCTGGTAGGAATTCAGCACAATGCCTGCCGGCAGTTTACCGTAACCTCTTCTGCCCCCTCTGCTATCCAACACGAGGTGTGCCAGGTGAGTCACACGATGTGTAGTGCAAAAACACCTCAGCACTAAGTTTAGCCACAGAGATGGAGATAACACAGGAGTGATTTGGGTGAGTTTCCCCAAATTGTAAAAACGTTCTTTTTCTGGACAGACAATGTTTACTTTTTTGTAATGTCATTTCATTTTTTTTTTATGGTGTGAGCACCACAAACAAGTCCATTCACTGCTGTTGTACTAGAGTAGACGCAACACTCCCTGCTGAATTTGCCATTTTAAATGAAATATGTCAGTATGCACAATGTGTGTCCAAGTATTTTACTTTTCAGAATGAAATTTACCTTATAATCATAATTATTCTGCACATATTGTACCTCAATAAAGTGACAGCCTGCTGTTCGGCTCTATGGCCTATAAATCCATCATCCTTTCTAGTTATAAGAGCAGGAAGAAGAACTTCTCCAGCACTTCATTGTTAATATAGTTCACTGTTAATAATATAGTTGTGGTTCTGCAGTATCTAGACTCTGGTTGTAATGTTGTAATGTGGGTGGCATCTCACCTTCAAAGAGCAAAACATCCATAAAACATAAGCTGATGCACGAAAGCGAAGAGTTATCCACGTGCATTAATTTGAATTATCCTTTTGCAACAATTTTATAGCACCTGACTAAATGCCACCACTCACCCTCAACAGCCTGTCGTATGTTTCCTCAAATATTCATAGCTGAAGCCCATTCAGCTGTCTGGCTTCACACTCACTCACCACCTGGCTGTTTGCCACCTTTTCTTACTCATAAAGTACTAATGGTAACTCCCACAGCACTTCAAGCCTGACTGCCTTTTGTCTGCTCTGCCTCTTGTGCCACAGAGGTCATAAATGCTATCATTAGATATGCAGGGCGTGTGTATGAGCGTACCTCTATTGTCACACACGCATGATTGTCATTAGAGAGGAGGCGAGCCGAGACACAAAATGTTCCGCTTTTGCATGGAGATAGATTGGCCCGGGCGAGGTTTAGATGATTCTTTTCGTGGCAGGTTGTCGCTCATGTTCACCTCCCTTTTTGTGTTTTCGTTGCTTTAGCACTTGGTTAAACACATCTTTTTTTTTTCACTTTGCTCAATCGCACATCTAACCAGCAAACGTCTAGTAGGTATTCAACGATGTCTTGCTATGTTTTTGTGTAAATACAGTATCAAAAATCTTGTGAGATGCATGTATTTGCTGCCTTTCCAATGGTTAGATGAGAAGGTCAATCTGTCATTCTAATGTCTCTGTCATGAGAAGGCAGGTGGATTCAGGTCATGGTTGGTCTAGCTTAGCATAAAGAAGACGCAGGGGAGAAGAGCTAGCAGTTTCTGGGGGTGAAGCAAAATAAATTTGTCCTTTGTCAGTCAAAATTTTGAGGTTTTCAATAATTTTCTTTCTTTCAAACTTATTTGCTGTTGCAAATTATCAGTATATAAACAATTTTAGAGAATGGTGTTTGATTATGTTATTGATAGTTATTGTAAGATTACCATGTCATTTGTTATTATGGTCATAGTTCCTGGAGGATGTTTCATCCAGATCATTGTGACGTGGCTTTTCCTCTAGTGCCACCATCAGGCCAAAATCTCCCCATGCTCCCCAAACCTTTCACACAAAGGTAGAATTTAGTAGACTGGTTTTAGGACTTATTATTTAAAAAAAAACATGGTTTCCAGAGGAAATCAGATGGATGGCTTTTAAAGCAGGTCAGGAAAAAAGAAAAATAACTTCCTCACCTTAACAATCCTTCAATTGCCACAAGCAGCAATTAAATGCACTAACAATGAAGTGAGCCTGCATCACCATATGATAGAAAACACACTCAATGTGATTTGGATATTCTTGGATATACTGTTGCATGCACTCTACGTGCTAAAAAAAATCACTGGCTTGGTCCTTTAATGTGTTGAAGTTTCAAAATTCTAAGTCTACGTAATAAATCTTCATAGTCTGCCCTAATTTTACCCCCAATAAAGCTAGAGAAGACAAGCCTGTCTGTCAGACAAACACACATCACATCAAAAGTGTCGCCAATACGACCCAATAATGCCACTATATTTGCTCATTTCCTCCCTCTGGAACACAGGATCAGATCTTGACTTCAGTGTATTTGAAACTAATGAGGCAGCTCGCCACTTTCCCTGTTCACTTGCGCTCCCACTCCTAAGTATTAAACCCATTACACATTCCAGCTTTGTGGTTATTTTTAATTTCATCTATTTATTTATTTATTTGTTTTAGTTTTTGTGATTTTGGCAGAAAACAAAAACAGGAAATGAGAGAAAAATCTCTCACTGTGAATGGTTTTGTTGGACTTGTTGCTTTGGCGTGACTTTGATCTTATTTTGGGATATTAGGAAGGAAGGGGCAGGGGTTGGTGAATGGTTTGTTAGGATGGTAATGTGAACAGTGAAGGTCCTTTGTGTTGCAGCATGAGGTTTCAGTACTGATCTTTGACCCACATATCTTAAGGCTGGATTCTTTAGATTGCCAGCCTTAACTACTAAAGTGATAATCCTGAAGTTCCTTGTTTTGAAGGAGGAGGGGGGATGAATGAAGGTTTAAATTAAACTTTATTGATTCTGGTTCTTAAATCAGACCATATGAACTAAAGCAAACAAATCTGAAACAGAGTGAGGATGGTGGATAGGCATAAAAAAAAAGTGTTGCCTTCAACATCTGTGACACAGATCTGACTTGACAGTAAAGTAGAGGATCCCTGTGAGGGATATGCCTCAAGTTAAGTCATCATAACATTTTAATTTGCGCAATTTCTGAATTCTCTTACCATGCAACAAACATCAGAGCAAAGGTTCTTGCAAGCAAGGGATGTAAGTGGTCCTAAGGGGGCTTGGACTCAGCCAGGAGGAAGACATCACACATTTAAGATGTTGGATGTTTTAGATTTTACCAAGATAGAATCTCCTGACAGTATGGATCCCAGTTCAATCAGACATAATGTCATTGCAGCAAAAGCAGTAATGACAGCTGAGACACTTTAGATCACAACAGCATTAGCTTAACAGTAACACCTTATTTCCTGAACATATTCCACCTCTGTATTAACTGCTGAAATTATTTGGGATGAAAACAATAAGAAAAACAATTAGCAGCATCTCTGGAAGGCCACTGATAGTACTGAATTGTCGACCTTGCCGACATTGCTGAGGGAAAACTGATGTTGTTGTACATGGTGCCATCCTCTGGCCACCGTGGTGAACTGCATGGGTCAACACACTGAATGAGCAGTGTAGTACTCACACTTACCAAGCACTTTATCAGGAACACCTGGAAACCTGCTAATGTCCAATCAGCCAATCATGTGGCAGCAGTACAACACACATAATCCTGCAGGTCAGTAGCTTCTGTTACTGTTCACGTCAAACATCAGAAGGGGGACAAAATGTGATCTCAGTAAGTTTTACAGTAGCATCATTGTTGGTGATAGCCAGGTTAGTTTGAGTAGTTCTGAAACTGCCGATCTCCTGGAATTTTCACACAGTTTGCTCAACAAACAAAAAACATCCTGTGAGCAGCAGCTCAGAAAGGATATGCTAACTCCGACAACTTTTTACAACTGTGGTAGGAAGAAAAGCATCCCAGAATGAACATGTTGAAGCTTGAGGTCAGTGGGCTAATACTGTGGAAGACCATGTCGGGTTCCACCCCTGTCAGCCAAGAACAGAGATCTGAGGCTGCAGTGGACACAGGGTCACCAAAACAGGACAGCTGAAGACTGCAAAAACGAAGCTTGGTCTGAGGAATCTGGATTTCTGCTGCAGATGGTAGGGTCAGAATTTGGCAACTACCGTATGAATCCATGGACCCAAATTTTCTTGTGTCAATAGTCCAGGCTGGTGGTGGTGGTGGTGTTATGGTGTGGGGACTGTTTTCTTGGCAGACTTTGGGTCCCTTAATACCAGTCAATCATCATTTGAATTCCACAGTCTGTCTGAGCAGTGTTACTGACCATGTTCATCCCTACATGGCCACAATTTCCCATCTTCTAATTGTTAATTCCAGCATCATAATGCAAAAGTCTTCTTAAACTTTTTTTGTTTTTACTGATTTGTTTATTATTTTATTTCTTTACTTATAGGCCACATGATTTTCCACAAAATCAAAAACAGTAAGGTGAAGATGGTAAATGCTTTATTCAGGTGCTGTATACATATAGGTATTGTTAATTGGATGAAGCATTATTAAATTTATTGAAATATGTTGCTGTTCTGTTTCTTCCACTATATAATTACATTTTATGTTCTGTTTATACATCAATGCAGTTACATTATAGATATGTGTTACATATAAAAACATAGGAATTTAAAAACTTTACAGCCCAAATTGCTGTGTACAGAAGCTTGTTGAAACACTGTCATCAAAGCTGTGAGTTACAAAAATCATATTCAACATTTCAATAGTTTTTAGACATTTAATTATTTGAGGTGACACATTAAAGTTAAACATTTAAACTGATTTAAGTTTCCACCATTTTATTTACAGACTAATGATGTACCATGGCTCAGTGATATAAATTTCTTTTTTATTAATCAATGTGCAGTTAATACATATTTTAAATATTTAGGTTGCAGTAACAGCATTATGAGAACTCTGAAGTTAGCGGATATCCAGCCGGTCAGCCTGTCTCTTATTACCAAGTTTTATTCTTGACTTTGTCTTCAGTGCTGGCTGCGCCCACATTTCCTTTCTTCAGGTTTCACCTTTATCACAACTGTTTAAGTTTTGACCAATATAGGCTTTCACAGACAATAATATTATATTCAAATATAATTTGTGGTAGAATTTAAACTGGCAAAATTTTATCCCAAAAACCTTTCCCCCACAAATGGTGTTCTTCTGAACACAACTGGATCAAGGCATAAACAAACTACTGTAACTGTTTAGGGCTCCTGCGCCATCAAGCGGACCCAAAACAATTAAATTACACATGTCCGCTGTTCCCTTTTCTCATAAATTATGTAAATAAGTGTTTCTTTTCTAGTACTGTTATTTTTACTTTATATGAAAAGGAAACTGTACTAAACAGAAACTATTGTTTCTTTTTTGTGTGTTTGTTTCTTCTGTTCATTTATGAATAATAACATTGCACTAAAAGGTGTGTGGGGCTGTAGGCCTATTGGGCTGCCATGGGCTGGCCCTGAAAAGCATCACAGATTTTATTTTCATCATGGAACTAAAACTCTCTGATCAAACCTAAAATGATGATGATGGCAATAATAATGCTTGTAGGGTATAGTGGCAGACCCAAATGGTCACTTAACCCTTTGAATGTACACAGGCCCCAATTATAGGAACCATTTCCCTGTTCCATTATTTTACGAGTGCCTCCCTGTGTCCACTGAGCTACACAGGGGCATAGAGCTACTAAGTCTGGCCTTTTAAATTCCATGCTCTACCTACTGAGCTTGTGTCCACATCAGTACCACTGTTAGACTCAAGCAACCTGCCACACTGACCACAATGTACCCAGTGTGATGCTATAGGCCACCATGGCCACTAAGTAGACCCTGAAGAGCAGCACGTCCAGCACGTAGCCAACCTGCAGCCACTCCTTGGCAATTTCCCGGCACCGGTCCCTCTTCTCCAGGAACTGGCGTATCGCTGTCACTTCATGGAGGATGTTGTCCATGACAGGTGGTGTGGAGTCCCTGGAGGGGGGCAGGCCAAGTCCCAGCAGTCCACCTTCTCTGTCATGCTGGCTGAGCCTTTGACCTATCTCACAGGTGTGGTGGAGGGTGCACCTGGCTGCAGGATGGGACAAGGATAGGAGTCATTTCATTTTGAAATTTTAGTCATTTAAGAACAAGAGACAAGAGTGAATACCATTACTGCACATGCTTTCATCTGTACCTTACCAGTCCCATAGTTGTTGTCCTTGTAATGCTCCAGGTCAGAGGCTGGAGAGGACAGTCTGGAGCAGAGCCGATGCTTCTTGTGGATGCAGAAGAGAACTGGAGCTCTTTCCAGCACCAGGTATTTTACCCAGTGGGGTACAGGGGGCTGCAGGTCCTGCTTGTGGACCAGGCGCACAATCAGCACGGTTTCCGTTAGACTGATCACCAGGAGGGCCATGCAAACCACGAAGTACACACCTACAGGGAAGGTAAGACGCGAGGTGAGTTCACTCTCAGAATTTATTTTATTTGCCAGTATGTCCCCTTCATGCTTGCCTTGCAGAGTAATTGCTGCCTTTGTTCATTTTTTTTAACTTCCACAGTAGATTATAGGTAAAATAAAATTGTTTTCAGGCAAAATATTTTAAGGACATAAACAGACATTCCTTGCAGAAATCCTGTTCTGAATGCCAACTGCTGATAAGCACTAATAGATCCCAGTCACCTATCAGCGGGGTTCCTATGGCTGTGGCAGGCAGAGTATCAGATACAATGATGAGGAAGACAGAGTAGCCGAGCAGCAGTGTGATCTTGAAGGAAACCCTCTCTCCGCTGTCTGGTGGCAGATAGAAACCAACAATGTCCATCACCATCAAGAAGATACTGGGCAGCAGCAGGTTCACAGTGTAGAACAATGGCCGCCGTCGGATCACCACCTGGGAAATGTAGTTTTAAATCATATCAAAAGGCAGGACATGAAAAAAAAAACAGATCTGTAAAAACATGAACATGAAAGAAATCTATGTAGTCTCATTCAGCCATGACTGTATGTCCCCTTTTGACAGTATTCAAAAGAAAATTACAAAAGCAGTTCTGCACTTTTATTATGAAAGAAGACTTAAGAAGACTTGAATTTCTTGACTAGACAAGAAATAGTGGTTCACGCCTGGTCGGCTGAGTCCCACAGTCTACAGTCTTCTAACTCTGTCTGTGCTTTTGACCCAAAAATCATTTTATATACTCACATGGAACTTCATCTCAGCATAATAGTCATCATTGTCCACACTGAAGATCTTGTAGTTGGACAGTATATGGAGCAGCTCCCACTCTCCTTGGTTCATGAAGACACTCTTGTCCTCCCTGAGCTCCTCGGGGCTTCGCATCAGAGTGATATTGATGTCATCAACTACAGATTGAACACAATGTTGGGAGCAGCGTGAGACGGTCATGGCAACAAGTTACCCTTTACCTACGACTCTGCTCTCCGAGCACATGTCACAGCGGGAGAGAGGTCATGGATGCACAGAACACAACAGCTGTCCTACTCAAGTCTTGATGAGAAGAATTGAAGTGAGAGTTGGATGTTATTTTCCAATGCCAGTGGATATTTTTTTTTACCATTTTGTCTGAATCAAATCAAAAGTAGCTTAATGACAAAATTATTTGTCTATAATTATTGCAGACTTGTTTTATTTTAGGCATTTTTTTTCACGTATTTCCTCCATGGGAAAAATTAGTGTGATGTTGGCACAGATTTTTGTATTTTTGTCCATCGTTTTTTATCTAAGCTAAACTAAGTTTGTATGCACACAAAACACAATATGTGAAACCAGGAAGTCAGCCTGTAAACTTTGATGAATGTTTACAACAGACAGCTTGGGGAATAACTTTAACTTCTACTGTTCTTCATTTTACTGTTTGGCTAACCTGGGATTTTGCTTCCCTATCGGACTTCTTTTAAGTGCTGTAATTTAGGGACTTTCGCAGACCGCAGCAACAGAAGCACCTCCTGAAATAGCACCTCTGCAGCAGTAGACATGCTGGACCTTCGTTGCCATGGTCACGATAATAAACCCATAGTTAAGCTTATGGAACGGTCAGAGTTTGGTTAGGTTTAGGTACAAAAACTACTTGGCTAGGCTTAGGAAAACATCACGATTTGGGTAAAAATAAGTACTTTGTTAAGGTTAGAGGACCTTCATCGTCATGGTTACAATAATAAATGCATAGTTAAGGTCATGGATAAAAGAATCAGTGATGAGAAACAGGTCAAAGTAAAAATTTTGTCGACCCACTTATGCACCCTGACCACCTCCTAACACGGACTTTGTTCCTCTTTATTCAACGTTACCTGACTTCCTCCCTCGCTTCCATCATAACAACCGTGGCCTCTACGGGTCATAATATGCTGCTTGCAAAGACGGGCCATAGGATAATTTTTAGAGGAGGACAATTCCTAAAAAACACTTACACAAGTGTACTGTAAATGCTTCTATTGGCAGTGGGTTCCTCCTTTTTGGACAAACTTCAGCTCACAACAAGCTAACACCTCCATACCCAATGCAGCTATTGCTTTGTACAGCAGGGTCCAGAATGCATCTTGTGATCATTTTTATCCATGAATAGTTCCAGAAACCTTTTTCCCAATGCACAGGTTTTAAACAACAAAAGAAAGTTCAGTGAGTGAACTATGTCTTACTGGTATGGAGCCAGCTCTGGAAGGTGAGGCTACACTTCTGCACATCAAATGGGAAGTTGTAGATGTTGAGAGTGCAGGCTGTGACAACCTGGATGGGTTTATAGTTACGCACCAGTCCATCATGTGTCACATAGACATAAGGAATATCTGGAGACTTCCCCACATCCACACTGCGGGATGGAGACAGAAATGACAGCAGTTCTGTTACGGACCACAGAAAAGCTGGGACCACGCCAGCTAGGATAGCAGAAGAGTAGAATTAATGATAACAACAGCAACAGTTCTTACAACTCATTAATGAGGATGTCAGGCACCCACACATTAGCAGTGGGGATTGAAACTTGTTTGACTTCATCAAAGTCTTCTGGATTCCAGACCAGGAATTCATCCGTCCATGACTAAAATATTCAAGAACAGAAGAAGATAAATGAGTCAAACACCATATAAATATTATAAAAAATTTTCATTGCGGTGTGTCAGAGAAATAAATCACACAAATCACTGAGGAAAATGGTAAAAAAAAAATTTTAATGACTATATCTACTCAACTAGTGAATTAGTGAACTTTACAGTTTGAGCTACAGTGTAAGTATGGGACAACTAACAGTATATGTTTGATTTTTGTAAATCCATTTGTCTTACTTGTCTGTACCAGACATATGTTGTCAAAACCTGGTTCTTTTCATCCTGTAGTGGAATACAAGAAAAAAAATCCGTTATCAGAAAAACTATTTTCATATTCATTAAGCGGTAGCCATGTAGTGTTTCAGCATACAATGATAACCTCTCTAAAACCGGCAGGGTTTTTTTTGTAAAGGGCCCCATAGCAGGTTAATTTGCTCATGAATTTCGTATTAATGTGATGTAGTTTTTCATGTGTATTCAGACCAAGCGCGCAGCGAACTTCTCCCGCGGCGCGATTACACACAAAGTCAATGCAAAGACTCGAATGGCCGCGAATTCGCGTCGAGCGACGTGCGCATGTGCGTTCTCTCAAGTTTAAATGTTTTCAAACTTCGCGTGACGCTGTCGTGCGAAAGCCTATCAGCGTTAAGATTCTTCTGACGTCACTGATAATCAAAAATGGAGGCAACCCTTAGAGTCGCTGTCTGCGGGAATCCTGAGTTCTGCGACTCAAGTTGTGTATTTTACAGAGACAGAACCAAAAAAAAAAGGGAGATGGCTTGGAGAGCAATCAGCGAGACTTTAGGAGGTAAGGTCTGAAAACCTGTACGTTGTCCTTGATTGTAGTTCTTGTTTGTACTTTATTACGCACCAAGTTAGCACTAGCGTTAGCTGCGTTTCACAGCTAGCTAGCATTTCATAGCTAGCGCAAACAAGGCTAGCGCCGGTACAAGGCAGCAATAATTGTTATTTCGGTCATGGTTGATGGCGGAAATAAACGTTTCTAAAGTATGTGGTATCGATGATGGCAAGTCCTTCCTTTCCAAAAGAAGCACTCTCATTGGCTGTTACGTGCGAATATTTAAGGAGGGCGTAAATCGTCCAGCGGCCGATTTCGCTCAACTAACGGCAGGCGAAAATTCGCTTCCTGGTTGGTCTGAACTCCCCTGATAATTATGTAGATGGCATATGGCAGGTAAAACAATGATTAAAGGAACATGTCACTATAACTATAATGTGTGAACTCACCACATTGAGAATAGAGTAAACCATGAGGTCTATGGCCACTATAGTGGACGTCCTCCAGTCTTTTACTGGTCTCACTCCTTTCTTGTACCCGGCGCTCAAAAACTCCGACAGGCGCACTAAGGTGGCGTTGGCAAATCTTCCCGTGCTGCTGCCCAGTTTCTTAACTGAAAAATTTAAAAGAAATCCTTCATCTTTTACAGTGCCTAAAAGAAGTCTGATACACAGGCTTTACATTGGCAGGAGAGATGAATTTTATATAAGCCAGTTGAAAGCTCTTAACCACATTTATTAACATTTATTTATTATTCAGCATATATGTAATTAATACATTATTTTTAAAAGTACTCTTCACTGAAACAAATCTTCTTTGTGTTAATACGATCTCCCTATTTGGCATTTGACAGAAAGTTTTCTAAAAAAGGAACTGTTTAAAGTTAAAGGAACTGAAATGAAATGGATGAAATAGAATTAAATGGAACAGATATGCAATTTTATTTAAGGATTCATTTTTCAAAAGTGTGTGTGTGTGTGCTGAGAGTATACAGTACAGATCAAACAAAGAACAAAATGTCAAAATCTATTTTGAAGCTATGTATGTCAGAGTGTCGGTAATTTGTAATGGCTATGTAACCATCTAATAATTCCAATAAAATTTTCTCTGACCAAATAAATACATTTGTATACTAATAATAAAACTAATAATTGTCAAACATACTCACTGGATTGTTATACATTTTGTTGTTGTATTTTTAATCGAGTTTCTTATTATAATTTATAATAATTCCTGACACCAATTAAATTTTTTACAAACTTTAACTTTGATGTTATTCTAAATGACAAGGCTTTTTGTCACACTTATAGTAAGTCACTTTAAAAAAAGAGCACTTTCCGAACGTTTTAGTTGTTATTTAACATTTGTATCTGTAAGAGCTGACTAAAATAATAGTGCATTGTTAACCAGAAATCGAAAAGATAAAATCATGTGAGTCCCTATGACTAACAATGTGTTACATAGACAACATAAGAATCTTTATGACTCTAAGGTTTGCTGGCAAATAAGAGTGAAAAGATTTCATCATGCTGTACAGTTAGATATTTGAAAGCATATAATGGAATGTAAAACAGAAGTTGCTGTACCTGTGCACGCTCTCGATTCTTCTTGAATCAGAAGGAAAACGAGTGTTGCCCAGGTCGATGAGAGCCTCATGGTGCCGGTTCGCCTGTGTTTTCTTCTCCTGCCGTGGAAATCTGCCCGCTGCTCTGATGAAAGGCCTCAGGACGCCTGACACCGTTATGCTCCATAGCCGTCCACTATATCCATCAATTCACTCACATCCACTATCAAAACCTTGTTAGTGACACTCAGCACATGAGGGTGTATCCATCTGTTCTGATGCCACTCCTCCTTGTTCAATAAAGCAGCAGCTCACTGAGATAAATGGAGCTGAAAGTCTGCAGAAATACAAGCTAGGACTCTGTGACTGGATCATATATCATGTCTGAGCAAGTATTTGATTAAGTAATACAGCAACACCAGGCCAGTATCTCATGGTGATTATCAGTTGAGAAGCTGTTAGGCAAGAGTCTCAGCTCACTTCCAGATAGCAAAGTATCAGCATTTAATATCCTTTATCACACAAAACCTACAGTAAAATGAAATTGCAGCCTAATTTCACTTTCCACGTTCCAGAACGTGGAAGTTCAGTGCTGCCAATGCTGAAATTAAATTATTGCCAGTAGAGTGTGTATGAAGTAAAAGAAAAAATGAACAATGCATCTAAATGTACAGTTATTGTAAATGCACAAGTATGTCTGAGATTAATATAAAACTCCACTGACAAATATACACCATGGACAAAAGTATGTAGACACCTGAACATTCCAAGCTGGCAATTCTGTGAGGGCCCTGGAGGGCACCTGGAAAACAAAGGTACTAAATTCAAATTGTATGTTAGACCTGTTTAACCATGCGTTCTGCTTTTCTTTTCAGCTGTGAATCTGCCTCCCTCCAATATGCAATGATCATGAATGCTACAGCCTCCAAGGGCTGACAGCTTTATTTCAAGTGTCTACACGGTGATTTGGTAATGGACTGATTTCTCCTCGGTGTACTTCAGAAATAAAAAAGGGCAGGTTCATGGTAGATTTGACTCAATTAGGCTTTTATTTTTGCTTTGGTCATGTATTATCTTCACAGCACAATCTTATGCAGCTCAAGGGCAAAAGAACCATTACAATCATTTTGATATGACATTCATATTCACCACAGAGTGAAAACGCAAAGCTTGAACTGAGTTTACAGCCACTGGTTGCCTCACAGAGACAGTAACAATGCACTAAATAAACATTTATCCACAGCTCTGTTGCATAACATCATGTAACCAGATCCAGTGGAAGAAGAGGCTTGCAGATACTGTGAAAATTGCATTAATATGGATCATTCCACCGGTAAGTTCTCTATGACGCACTTTTGAAATTCTTATCACGACTATTAGGAAACCAACAGGGAATGAAGACATAGCAGCTGAGCTCTGAATGGGTTGTATTGATCTATTTTGTGGCAGCGGGATGGAGATTAAAGTATGAATACAATATTATAACATCACACTGGCACTGAGGATTTTCTCCAGAGAGCTGCTTCATTATACAGTATCTTTGAGTAAATCTCCACTGTCGGGAAAACATGATAATAGACCCAGTACGATAATGTCTCTGTGAAACTATGATGTTGCTGTACAGTGGCAGTGCAATATCTGGAGAGAAAATGCAAACAGAATATTTTAAGGATAGATTTAGTTTCAGACAACTTGAAGTTTTTATTTTTTTGTAGTTTCAGCAATCACCTACATTGGTTATAATCAGATTTTACTCGTCAGCTTAATAGCTGTGATCTGAGAACACATCGACATCAACAAAAAGAAGAAACATGGTTCAGACAGATTAGCCAGTTTGAAGTCAGGCTGCACAATCATCACCCAGACTGTCCACAGTAAACTTTTTTCACAGTGCTTCAAGTGTGACCTTAATAGTGAATGTACAGTCAGGAGTTATTACCAACATTTTAGGTACTCACTTTAGTTTTACCTCCAAAAGAAGTGAATTACATAATGTGTTTGGTTACAGCCTGTCTGATGGTTTCACTGCCTGTGTCTCTTGCCCTGTTGGACCTGTTCTAGAGATGTCAGCTTGTTCCCAGATCTCAGCCATTACTGTGGTGAGTACAAAGTTGTAGTAATGCATTTGGTGAACAACATCAGTATACATTATAAAGTGTATTTTGTTAGTTATTACAAAGAAAGTATGATCCAGAATCACCGTAAATACACTAAAAAACTCTAAGCGAGGAACACTGTACAGTATTTAAAAATCAGTAAGTCTCAGAGCATGTGGTCAGGCAAAGCTCCAGCTGGCCCAGAGCAGCAGCAGTGTGCCGGTGTACAAGGCCAGAACCAACAGGTAGAGGCGGAACAGGAAGCAGTCGAGTTTAGAGCAGAGGGCTAGCCAATCAGCCTGAGCTGAAGACTCACTGTCCTCCTGGGATAAAGCCAAGCGGAGAGAAACCAGCTCCTGGAGGAGCCACTCCAGCCCAGAAGGAGCATCCTGGATCTCATTCAGTGACAGCAAATCCCCCTCCAGTGAGGGCTCAAGCTCATAATCTATGAGAAGATCAACAAATCTGGTTTAGAATGTGAACACTTAATATAGATTCATGCAGTTTCTCTACATAAATGTGGGCAATTGCAACCAATTGGTAGGGATGGGAAAATTATGAGTATCTGACACCTTCCAAAATAGGCTGAGTTTCCAAACACTCTGATACACAGTGTGTTATTCTCTTGTGGAGCTTAAACTTTCCCATGATGATAAAAAGTGCCTTGGTTTCCTTATAACCAACTTTCTTTCACCCTTGACTTCAATGAACGCACTTTCTTTGCAAAGACACCTTTGATTTGATGAAGCAACAAGTAAGAATGTACTCTGACATTCCCTGTCAGCGGGACATTTAGACAATCTCAGCCTTTGAGCTGATCGCTTACCTCCAGATAGGTTGATGTTGTCGAGGGTTTTCATGGAGGTTAAAGCGCTTTCATTGAAGCTGTGACCAGCAGAGCCATACTTGTCCAGCAGGCAGGCAGACACTGACATTTGCCTGACCTCCTTCTCACTGTGGTGGAGCAGCTTCACCACCAGTATAGATTTGATCAGGCTGAGCATCAGCAGGGCCATGCACACCACAAAGAACACACCTGTATGGAGGTGGAAGAAAAAAAAACATCAAGGCTCCCAAACGCTGGCTATTTACACAACAGCCCGATTATGGCCAATAAATAGAGTGAGGCTTTGGATTACTCATATGACCATTCGATGACCATATTCATATCCACTTAAATAGCTAAATATTACTGCAGTTTTCACAGCATTTGCAATAGTTTTATGTAAAAAAAAAATGGCAGCCCAAATCCTCTTAATTAGCCCACAATTTAGAAACTATGGTTTTACCCTATTAATTG